>NW_015114353.1:145478-184840 GCF_001443285.1 Poecilia latipinna | reverse complement strand
ATTGAAGACTCAAGACAGCCATAACATTATGATTTTTTACAAGTGTATGTACACTTTTGACCACAACTGTAGAAGTCTCCGGGATTGCTACGCTGAGCGAGAGATTTACGAGTCAGCTTTCACGCAACAGCCATCTGCCTTAGACGTGGTCCTATAGTATAGATATGCAGCCGCAGCATGGTGGCTTTCTTCGTTTAGAGAGGTCTGGAGTAATGATGCAGTTCATGTAGCACAACACCGTAAACACCACAATTATTCATAGGTTTAATGCAATGAACATGTTTCTTCAAAGGTGGGAGTAATATGACTGACTTTTGAAGTGACCAGAATCCTGACTTTGAATCTGACAGCTAAGGATTAGGGTGATGGCAAGGAGGCATTTCCATCTTAAAGACTTGGAGGTTTTCACCATAGAGAGGAAGTGCTGTTTCTAACAGCGTTCTGAACAGGGTGCCTGGCCAATAGTTTTGAACCAATTTTAAGCACCGATCTTCTCTAACTCTGAAAATCAGCCACTGTGCCTTTGGGAGAGGACCCGCCCACCAGGTCACATTTCTCATCGTGTGTGGTTGACAACAGTCACCCCACTGTTGTCAACATCGGCACTATGTTGTTATATTCAGTAACTTTTTAGGGAAAAAAGCTGGCATCAGTCAGAATCGGAATCAGCAGCTCAGGCTTTTTAGCCCTCCAGCAGTCTTTAGAGATGGGGTCAGTTGGACCCCACATTCGCTTTTATGAGTTTTTCTCTTTTTTATAGGGTTTCGGGAACTGACGATCTGATGGCGCTTCCCTGCGCTCCTCCTGAGCGTCATACTAAGAAAGCTGGAGGGTTAAAAAGCGGTGACCAGGCAAAAAACTTAAATTGGTGCACCCCTAGTCCTGAGCGCTTCCTTTGAGAACATTTTTCCAAGATAATTGAATTAAATGTATAAGCAAAGCACAAAACAAGCGCTAATCAATACTATAGTTTAGAGAAAAACATCTTTCTCTAGAGATCTAAGAGATAATAAGTAATCCACAGAGGAGAGGAAATCATTCTGTGGCCAGACTGGCCTTGTACAGAAGCTTGTCTCAGGGAAAAAAAATAATCCACTTCACTTCCTGAATGAATTGGAGGGGGGGAAAAAAGGCCCAAAACAAACCCAAAGTTGAGCAAGGTTACATAAAAAATCAGGTCACCTATGAAAAGAATGGGCTGCTTTATGTAGCGGGCGAGACGTGCGATCAGACAACAAGGGCCGTCCAGACAGGGAGCCGCTGAATGGATGATCCTGAAAGGCCCGGCCTTGTGTTTCAGCTCGCTGGGTAGACAACAGCTCAGACGACGGCCGTCCCCGGTGTGTCGCATGTCCCCGTGCTGGCACTGGCTCTGTGGCACAGAGGGAGGAAACTCTTTTCATCTCAGCAGACCGGAGGAGCCACGCAGCAGTAGCAGCATCCGAAGTGAGCGAGAAGTGGCACAGCTCTCAGACGGGCTTTTTCCTGAACGCCCACGCGCGGAGCGAGCGCCGAGGCTGCCGCACGCCGGACTAAAAACCGTGTTTGAACCATTCAGCTATTTTTTTTTCCCTTTCCCAAAACAAGCCTTTCAAAACAAATGGGATTAAGCTAGGTTTAAATTCTGATGGGGTTTTACATGTTCCGCTGGATTTAAGGTTTACAGCACAGCTCCCCTCCAGGTGTGCTCTTATAACCCTAATATAATACTTAAATCTAATTAGTATGTAATTGTATAATCTATGGGCTGCACAGTGGCACAGTTGGTAGAGCTGTTGCCTTGCAGCAAGAAGGTTCTGGGTTCAATTCCTGGTCTTTCTGCATGGAGTTTGCATGTTCTCCCTGTGCATGTGTGGGTTTTCTCCAGGTACTCCAGTTTCCTCCCACAGTCCAAAAACATGGGTTAATTGGCCTCTCCAAATTGCCCCTAGGTGTGAGTGTGTGTGCATGGTTGTTTGTCTCTGTGTTGCCCTGCGACAGACTGGCAACCTGTCCAGAGCGTACCCTCCCTCTCACCCAGAACGATAGCTGGAGATGGGCACCAGCAACCCTCCTGATCCCACTAAGGGACAAGGGTATAAAGAAAATGGATGGATGTATAATCTATTCTTGTACAGTGTGCTTAAAATATTCACACTCTTTGACCTTTTCACATTTTGCCAAATTACAACCATAAAATTTAATGTACTTTATTTATAGATGAGTAGTGGATTATTTTGAAGTGGGAAGGAAATGAATTATGATTCCAAAAGGTGTTGCGTACATTTGTATTCAGGCACCCTAAGTTAATAGTTTGTAGAACCACCTTAGGCTGTGATTACAGCTGCAAGTCTTTTGTATGTCCCTACCAGCTTTGCATATCTAGACAACAAATTTTGTTTTGTCTGGTCTTCTTTGCAAATGAGCTCAATCCCAGTCAGATTGGATGAAGAGCAACTGTGGATAATGATTTTAAAGTTTCGGCACATGAACCTCAATTGAGTTTAGGTCTGGCCTTTTGACTGTGGCATACTAAAAGATGAATGCAGCAATCTAAACGTATTTCCGGCTGTGTGTTTAGGATTGTAGTCCTGCTGGAAGGAGAATCTAATCCCCAGTTCCAAGTCTTTTACAGCCTAGAACAGTTTTTCTTGGCTTATCGTTTATTTGGCATCATTCATCTCCCCTACAGCACTGACTAGCCCCATGTTTCCCACTGAAGAAAATAATCCCCCACTACAAGATGCTGCCACCACCATTTTTTACCATTGTGTATTTAGCGAGTTGGTTTTCCTCTACGCATAGTATTTTCCTTGTAGACCATAAAGTTTTCTAAAGATCAATTGGGGACCAAAATTACAACATTTGTCACATGTTCAGCTGATACTCCACTGGGTCAAATTATCCAAGCCAACCAAAAATCCTGCTCCTCTCCTCGCCTGTGGTGGGCTACACCAAGAACCACTGAATGAAACAACAGGAATACCTCAGAAGAAGACATCGAGCGCAACTTCCTTCTTCACAAAATGAAAACAAAAATCTAATTTATTTGTATTTTAGCAGTTGTAGAAGTTCTCTATTGTCTCTGATAAAAGACCACAAATCATTTCTCCCGCTAGTGTTCAAGTCGCACATTTGTTTTTATTGTATTTACCCAGAATTCAATGCACTATAGTCCACTTCCTGCTTTTAGTGTGGTCTCTGGCTCACTTGCATCCACATATGCGCCCTAAGTTCGCCGAGGTTTTTAGGCAGACCAGAATTTGATTTTTGGTCTGCATCAGGGTTCAATTGCACATTTATACCTCCTCAAACAAACAGGACTTTCTGAACTAGAGCAAACAGGGCTTTATTTAGGGGAGTTGGCAAAAAGGGGCTGAGTACAAATGTACACCACACTATTATTAGTAAAAAAAAAAAAAAAGCGCTGTGTAACATTTTCCTTTTCCTTACTGTTGGCCTGTCACAGAAAAATTCAAATAAAATACAGAGGTTTCTGGCAATAAAGTCACAAAATGTGAAAAAATTCGAGCGGTGTGAATACTTTGGCAAAGCTTTGTATATTGGAGCATGTTGTTCCTATTTGAGCAATTCAATTAAGAGAAACCAGAGTGTATTCCCTCTCCTCCCCTCATAAACTGCTGCAGTAATTACAATATTACAACAGTAAAATTAATAAATAAATAAAGAATCCCATCCCCAATCCACAGCAAGTCGCTACCAGTGGAAAAGAGGAGCGAGGCTGCAAAGTGGCTGCTAGACACTAAAATTTAATTCAAAACAGTTCACCAATTCAGACACTCCCAGATCACTGGGTCACCTACGGCTGACGTCGGGCGAACGTGGACCTGCGTTTTTTGTTGTTTTTTTTTTGGTCATCGTTGTCTTGTCACATGAAGGCTGGAGGAGAGGAAAGGACAAAGGAAGACGAAACTCAGACGTTTGGGTGTGAAGTGAGAGGATGACTGATGATGATGAGGATGATGACAGGCTGTGCCGTTTCAATATTCCTCCCTGCTGACACCCTGCGTAGGCACACACTCCCTCCTCACCTCCGCACCATTTAGCACCTGCACGGCTCTCCAAATCTTCGCTCTCAGAAGTGAGGAGCTGGTAAAGAGCGTCACGGTGTGACAGCCTCAGAGGGGCGAGAACACACACTCACACACGCACGCACACGCTCACACACCCACAAAACGAGAAACGAGAACAAAAAAACCCAAAACACTAAAATAAAAGCAGAAATCCTCAAGCTTATGACAACATTTGTTTTGTGTGTAATTTGCTCTGACAGTGATCTGCGGCTGTCTTCAGTGTCCTTAAAAAAAAGAGTGGAGAAAACCTGAAGGGAGAGGAAGAAGGCGGGCGGGGGGGGGGGGGTACGTCTGTCAGACATTTGAATGATTGAAAAAAAAAAAAAATCTGTTTAACAAAAAACGTTTCTGCCAAACATCCATTAAAGAGATTAATGTCATGTGAGTGGATCAGCTGGACACCCAAATATAAGCCAGGGACAGAGGAAAACGACAGTCTTCCACAGAGAGGAGCACTGGGAACAATGGTGCCTCATTTATACGGATGAACGTGATCCAGCGCCGGGAGGCTCGAGATGGCTGACTGGACCGTCTGCGATTCTTTCGGTTTTTCCTGCGAATTCGGGCTGCTCAGTTGTCCAGTACGCTCCGGTTCGGGGTGGGGGGAAGTGTTTGGGACAAGATGGACAGGCAGGTTTTACACTCTGAGCACGGATGGCGGTGTACGTGTGCAGAAAAGCGATACAGAGTCATGGGAGTCATTAGCGCGGCGCTCCTACAGGTCCCCACTCCCGCCCAGATGAAGACCCTGGGCAGTGAGGGGAACGGGGAGTTGGCGAGTGGTCTGCTTGTTTTCTTTCCTTCAGATGGGTGTGTTTGTGTTCGTAGTGATGTCTGAATGTCTGAGACGCAGGTGTTGTTAGCCAGCTTCGTGCTTCTCCTCACCAACACACACACACACATACACACACACACCCCACCCTTTTACCTCCATAACTGCAGCCTCCACTGGGAGACTGGTCGGTGATGCCACTCATGTGTTAACATTGCCATGGCAACTCCACTCTTCCCCTTGCCCACCACGCCACACACAACACAGTCCCCTGTCCACACCCACCAAAACAGCAAGACACAAATACACACACACACGCGCATGGTGAATTCCTTGGACTGCATCCGGAGCGGGGCAAACCTAATCCCAACGCCCCGCCGGCTGGGTTTGAAAAGTCCACACAAGGCGCGAGGTTCAGCTTTGGTCGAGGCCCACGACTGCTTCCCCCCGCAGCTGTGTTGCTCCGGTTGACGGGGCCTGATGGGAGGAATATCACAGCTGAACAAGCTACAAATGATCCCCCCCAATCTGGGGGGTTTTTAGTCCTGTGAAACCGTCGCGAAGGCCTTGCCGGCTGAGGCGGTACGGTGTGTACCTCGCCGCCCTCCGACCTGGCGTCTGATGGAGTCCTCGTCGTACCAACGCTCCCATCTGCAGCCCAGATGAATGACAGGCAAATAAACCCAAAAAAGCATCTGAGTCACGAATCCTTTTACATCACTTTTAATGAATAACTTCCTCCGCTCCGTAGCCAAGAATACAGACGCTCATAAAAGGGGAGGAATTAAGGCGAAAAGAAGGAAAGATGGCGGCACAGCGCCCATTGTAGTGTCCATCTTAAAATGGCTGACATTACAGCCTCTTCAAAACCACCAAAGCCTGGCAAATGCCAGCTCCTGCTGACTGAACCTTTCTTACATGGGACAGAGAAAAGAGGCAGGGGCTCTTCCAACACCCCCACCCCTTCACCACCCACTATAGCCTCAAGGCTTTTTTTCAGAGCACAAACATTTCTTTTGGTTGGAACTATGCAAACATGCTGGTTTAGTGGGGCTCTTGGAGCGGGCTGGGCTTCGATACGGCATTGGTCTGACGACAAAAGCAACACCGAGAGGGATGAAAGACCCAAAGAGAAGTGAACCTGTGAGGAACGCCGTCCTTTCAGGAAGGGAAAAAATGGGGACTCGGTGTTGTCGTTTGGATAATTTTCTGCAAAAGATCTGTTTATGTCAAAACAGTTTGAAGATCCAGTTGGCATTAGACTGTAGGGTTTTTTCTCTCTCTCTGTCTCTCTCTCCTCTGAACTCGAGGAATGTTATACACTGCATGTCGGCTAAATCTGCAAATCATGACCATATGACCCTCTCCTCTGTATTCTCTGGCATGGTATTCATTTTGAGTCGTGGAAGGCAGACAAAAACATACCGTCTGTTGCCTTTAGAAGTCGGAACACAGCCGATCCCGAGAAGTGCATTATTCCCGGAATATGAGCGGTGGCATGTCGTTCATGGGGGAAATGGGCACTCTTGGCCCGCTGCGTTCTGTGTGTCTGTATACAAACACTCAGCCGGGGCCATAACGAAAACTATGAGCTGTGCCTAATTGCAGGGAGTGCAGGATGAAAAGCAATATGCCTGGCCTCATTAGAGCAGTTCCGAGAAGGGAGATGGAAGACTGTTCCCAGGGATCCACAAAAGGGAATTGACATTCCCCCAGTGTAAGCGCCCTACCGGAGTGAAAAAAAAAAAAGAAGAGAGAGTAAAAAACACTACGCACACACTGAGCTTACCGGGCCGAGCTCAGCACGCACGGTCTGCCGGAGCGGCACAACCAGAGCTCATTTCTCTTTGTTTTGCTGGACATTGTGCACTCCTGCAAATTAACTATCGTAGGGTAGAAACCGCCCGCTAGAGACCGGACTGCGGCCCGCCACAGCTGGAGTCCAAAAACATCTACTTACACAACAGAGACAGCTTCACAATCTCTGCTCTACATATTATACACACACACACATATATATATGTGTGTGTGTGTATATATGTGTGTGAGTGATCTTAATCACTCACACTGTTGAGTGATTAAGATGTTTTCCAGAAAAAAAAAAGACCACTGATTCATGCTGGTCTGACCTCCTGCTTGGATAGTTCTGGGTTGTCTCGTGAGCTGTGGACTTTGGTCCCACACAATTCACAAATGGCACATTAGTCAGCACCCTAAAGGCACAGGGAGACACATGGCACTCAGAGCTCTGTCAATATTTATGTACAGACATAGAATGTGACCTACAGCGGCTCATATTTGCAAATCTAATGCCTCGGTGGTAATCTTCAGTTTGCAAAATATCTGCAGGTCCCTGATTTACAGCCCGAGATGCAAGAGAACTTTGTGACTGCCTAGGCACCCTGCGGGCTTAAAAATGTACAAACTGTACGAACACTGAGGAAAGCCATAATTTCAAAGTTACATCAACAGAATCCTATTTTAATGAGTCTGTTCCTTACGGTTCCGCCTGAACAAAACAAAAACTTCACCTCTCCTCGCAGAATCTGTAAGAACCCTGAAGGCAGTGGCATTTTGCCCAAAGCGCCCTTGAGTTATGGGGAGGCAGTACAGGTACTTCAATAAAAAGTGTTAATATCCACCCCCTCCTGCCATGCAGTTTGTAAATATGACCAGATGCATATTGTGGCTAACATTACTGAAGATCTGATTCTCAACTTTCAACTGATTCTTTTAAAGGACTCTGAACTGCATTAGCTCATCTGTAGATACAAACCCTCAATACTTAGACCAACAAAACCTGGACCATTTTACACTGAACACAGATTATCTATTACGCTTTATCCTTAGCATTAGGAGTACATCAGATTGAAAGAATTATAAAAACTGCATTGTGTGTAGACCAGCAACACTGGGATTTAATTATTGTCCATTGATGATTGATTCAGGGAAACTTTACATCAAGCAACTATACATCCAAGAACCACCGCTGTATAATGAGCTAGAGGTCAGCTTTTCTTTCACTGCCTGTTAGCCAAACCCAGCCCATTAGGTGTTCCAAATGGTCTCACTTTTGTCAATAAAAGATCTCATGTTAAACATGCATGAATTGCCATTTTGATGAGTGGGAATGCTGTTGTATCTATGTTTAGCGTAGCAACGTAGCATGGGTGAGCATCATTGCTGGCTCTTATTAAAAAAGTGTGACAGAATCTTGACATCTGTGTATATAACTCGTCACCACAAGGTTAGTGTATGTATTATTAACATAGCAAAGGACGGCTGGGAACCAATTTCCTTTTGTCGTGAATAGATATTTACATGCTAATCAGCTTGTTGGATAGATATTTACTGCCAAAACAATACGTATGTGTAATAGATAATAGTACTCGATAAGTGAAAGATAAGAGATTGTTTGCAAGCAACAATAATATATTAATTTTTTCTAATAGTGTCCAGTTTCACTCTTAAGTATTTATTTAAAAATGTTAAAACACAAGTTGTTGAAGGTTTCTTGTTTTTTTTGTTGTTTTTTTACACATTTTGATGTGATAATTTTATGTAAAAGGTAAAAATCATATTTGAACATATTAATATGTTTTGGGAATAACTCACTTACATAAATGATCAGATCATCAACAATAACCACAGTTACTCACGTGGCCCGCCCCCTGGTTTAGGGCCTCATCTAACCTTGGACCGGCCCTGTGTGTATGCGCGTATGGCAGCAGCACATGTTGGTAGGAGGAAGAGACGGGAATTAAAAAAAAAAAGAGCAAATGAATCCCGATATAAGGGCCTACCTTGCGCCGTGAGGGAGAAAGTGATAACGAGTGAAAAGAAAAACGATACAGTTCGAACATGTAGGAGTTGGGCACGCGCTGTGTTCAAAAGTCTTTCACAACTAAAAAAGCGCAGTGGAGAAACACAGCGCGTTGTGCAATAAAATAAGCAGATACGCCACATAGTATAGAGAGGCAGAACAGGGGGTGAGATCCCGCTGCTGGAGCCCAACTATAACAAACTGCCGAGTTAACCCGTTTCACTCCGCTCGCTCGGGTTGAGGGGGCAACACACACCGCCTCGGAGCCGACCCTGCCGACGGCGCTCCGTATAACCTTATATTCCCAAAAAATCCTCCACTCCCCCTTCCTCCACCTACTGTCGCCATTTTATACATTGGCGACTTGATATGTGCTGCCTTCACCGCGGCGCGAGCTCAAAATCCAATATTCAACGGCGACATATAAATTCAGTAAACAACTTTGGAAACCGCACCGCGGGGATATACCGAGGCGTGTGTGTGTGTGTGTGTGTGTAAGCGTCCGTGGGGCTGCGGGAGAGTGGTTGAGTCCTTACCTCAGCGGCGGCGGCGGCGGCAGCGGCGGTGGGAAAGATGGAATCCGACATTAATACATAAATTAATTATTTTGGCTCCGCTCGTTTCGCTTTGAGAAGAAGAAGTCGAGTTTTTTTGTTGTTGTTGTTTTTTTTTTTTTTTTTTTTTTAAAAAGGGAAAGAGGGGGCGGCTGCTCCCCTTAAGTGAACCCAGTGAACTGGCGTGAACCCGTCGGTGACCACAGCAAGGTATGTTACATTGCGCTACCTTCTCAAAGCCGTCAGCTCCACTGTACGAGGACGGCAAAAACAACTATGGTCGGCGGCGCAGGACGAGGGAGCTCCAAAAAATTATAGCGAGTGTATTTCCTATGAACACGTGACGCGGAGCGTCATCCAAAATCCAAAAGCCCTTTCATCTAAAATTTTGGAGAGGGGCGGGGATGAGATGGGGATATATGCGTGTGTGTGTGAGTGGAGTGAGTGCTTGTACCAAAAAAAAAAAAAATGGAAGGCACACTGATCCCCTCTGCACATTTGGGTTTATTCTTATAGCTCATGAAGCGGTGCTGATGGATTTATTGTTTAAATTAGGAATCTGATCTAAATTCATGCGCCCTGAAGGTTCCCCTTCCAAAAATCTCATTAATTAAGTAACATGCGTGTTCCATTAGATGCGTGTCTTATTAGAAGGAGGAGGAGGAAGAAGAAAAAGAAAAGAAAAAAAAAAGCCTTAATGGGCTGTGTGTGCTGTGTATCACCGTTGTGGGAGCTGTCATTTAAAGCACATGCCTGTCAGCCCACCGGCTCAAATGGACATTTTTACGCACACGCGTAATTATTTGAGAGCAAATTTGTGCAGATGCGCCGTAACCGTAGCCTGCGCTACCCGTGTGTGTGTGTGTGTGTGTGTGTGTGTGTGTGTGTGCGCGCGCGCGCGCGCGCGCTTAAACGCAGGAGGATAATTTCCCTTTGAATCAAATTAGAGCTGCTGTACTGATGCGCGCCCTGTAAAATATGATTTGCGCGGCTGCGGCCCTTCGTGACCCCTGATGGCCCTTTTTTTCTGTGCGTAAAAGCCCATATAGAGAGAGGAGCGCGCGGGCCCCAAACACGCCGGAACAAGCTGGAATTTATGTATAGCACGAAAATAGATGGTGAAAACGGAATTAAATTAAATAGTTTAACAGAAAATGGTAACAACTTCACAGAATAATGTGGCAATAACGTTCAGAAGGCCCTGAAATTTTTGGCACATGTTTATAAATGTATAGATCTATATAAGGATCTTGTGTGTAACAAGTGGGTGGGCTGCTCTGATAGGCCCTCCATCCATGCAAGCAGGCAGAAATATACTCTGAGCAGAAGAACACATGGGACTAATAGTTCTATACGCTTCCAGTATCACAAAGATGGATTTACTCTGCCTTTCCATTATGTCCTTTACCGGATTCAGAAGTTGCCTGTAGCTGTATACAGTCAGGAAAGGGGTAGGGGGGAAAGATGAATTATCTATGAGACAGATGAATCACCCACCATTAAAGCAAAAACACTCTGACTAGCAGGATCTCAGAAGAGTATGCCCTAGCTAGCGTAAGGAGTCTAGTGTGAGACAGCTCTGCCCAAGATTAGGATTAAAATTATATTTGCATTTCCTAAAGGTGTGGCGTGTGATGATGGAGAACTGCAAAGATGGTGTTTAAGTCTGTTTTCGTTTTTACTTTAATACTCCATTTAAACATCGAGCTGATCTCTGCTATTTTTTTTTGTCAAACTAAATACAACTCTCAAATTTCCATGGAGAAATAAAAACCACCTGAACACACCACTTAGATGTTCATTTTTCATCGAAAGGACAAGCCTGTTGAGGTTCTTTATTTAGGACGCTGTCCTGTTTCATTCGACAAACTTCGACTTCAGGTTGAACTGAAACTTTCTTTAATCCAGCTTTCCTTAGAAACTGCAATCAGAGCTTCTCTAAAACATATTAGCCTTTCGATATGCAGTCAAGGCCCTGAGTACGACCTGTGCTGCAACTCTAAATTTATTTTTAATTTCTTTTACTTTTTGTCTCATTTGATATACTTCTCAATAGATGGTGTTATTCTGTTTGAAATGGAACATAGCTCATTGTTCATTTATAGCTCAGTTAGATGTATGTTGTTTCCTGAAAATGCTTTTTTTATGTATTGTAAAAGAAAAAAACCCACTACAAAACAGTAATGGCCTTGAAGTTGACCTTGGTACTCATAAAATCATATTGAAATTCTCCTCAGTTTGTAACACTTGTGATATTTTTTTGCATAAATGATGTGATTTGTGAAATCATTTGGGAAAGACGACGTCTGGACTGTCGAGATGCATAATTTTTTTCACATTTGATATTCTAAACTGCATGTGATTGCATTGTATTATAATCGAATTGGACTCCATACAATTAAATATGAATCTGTCAATTTAATTTGGTTGTTTTATTTCTGTATAGCAGTATGTGTGTTTGACCTGTCTACTGATGACACTAGTTGTTAACTTGTGACATATAAATAAATCAAAAAGCTGAATGCCTCAGCAAAAAGACAGGCTGGAGGTATTTTCTAGATCATGAAGATGAATTTTTTTTATGTACATATCAACATTCAGGCCTTCAGGATGACACCAATACCATGTTGTTATTCTAAAATAACACTGAACTCCTCCTTTGATTTTTGTTTTTGCATTCTTATTTTATATTAATAATTTGGTGTTTTGTTTCTCCAGCTGTGTGCAAAATAAGATTGTGGCAGATCACTTCCCCTACCCCACCTGTTGCTGCTGTCTGTGGGTCAGCTGGGTGAAAGAAGGCTCCGGCACAGCTTCCCTGGCATTCAAATCAGACAATTTCAGCTGTTTGTAATTTCCAGAGCGTTGAGCAGCCAGCAGAACACAATGTTCTACAAAGTAAACACTTGAAAACAAATGCTAACTTTAAAAGGTATTTGTCCTATATTTTGGCTCGTCTGTATAAAAATCAAAACAAATAATTTAAACAGATGTAAAAAAAAAAAAAAAAAAAAGTTAGGATGTTGTAGTTTTGTAAGAAAAACTAATGCCTTTCTATTTTTAATAAATGTAATGTATCATGTATTTATTTGTTAAAATAATTTATCTTAATTAAATGTTCTTCTGTCGTGAATAATCCTTTGACCTGTGATAGTAGTCCCTATGCTTTTCATTTTAATGCTTTTTTTCCCAGGTCATTTTAGAGGATAAACATCGTGATGACTCAAAAACGTTAAATGTCGTCACATGTTCAATTAAAAATGGCTTCGTCTTTAGTCTTTCTAATAAAAAAAAAGTGTGCTAGTTTAACCTCTCTGTAGCTTGGAGTTCAAGTTCAGAGTCAACCATGCGAGAACACGCGGGGACGTGGTTTCTTCTGTTACTGAAAGAAAAAGTTGTCAGAGTGAGAGGTCTCGGGCCTTTTCTGATCTCTGTTCTGTAACCGGACCACAGCAGAGCACGAGGGGGCCGTACAAGAGGTTTTGTTTGCCTCCAAACGAGCCAATGAGAGCCGCCGGAGCTCAGATTGACACCCGAGTAGACGAGCCCAGAGCCGCCATTCAGGTTAGACCAGCGTCCACCAGCCAATAAGCGGGCTGGACGGGTAGCAACGGAGGGAAGAGACAAAATACAAATTTCCCCTCCTTCCTGGAGGTGAGAACGTTACCTGTGCTTCTACCGTTAACGGAGGGAAGAAGTCCCAGCCATGGCTCTGTCGCAGACGTTGGACGACTCCCCGTTGAGGCTGGGTCAAAGACCCTCCGCGGCCGACGCTGTTAACCTGCAGGAAGTCTACAACGAGAGGCACCGGCTGGCTCTGGAGGAGCTGCTCTCCGGCGGGGTCGAGAACTTTCTGGATTTCCTCAGGAGGGAGAAGATTCCCAACTTTCTGTCGGACGATGAGATCCAGCGGATCCGGAGCGCCGCCGTGCCTCCGCCGCGGTGCGTCTCGGTTCACGGGGAGGAGCTGGAGCAGTCGCTCGGCAGCTCGTTGGACTGCTCCTCGGTCACTTACTTCCCCGAGGTGTCCGACGTGGAGCCGCCGCTGCTGGAGATCGGATGGCCCGCCTTCACCGCGGGCTCCTACCGGGGAGTGACGCGGGCCGTGGCTCACTTCCAGCCCAGCTATGGAGAGACTATTTACGCCTGCAAAGAGGCTGCGAGGCGGATGATCAAAAGTGCAAAAGAGGTAAAAATCCCAATAAAAATAATATATTCTCTAACTGAAAACACATTTTACTAGAAGTCTTGATTTTTCAGCTGGTGCCAGTACTTTTTTTATATTGCTCTGAAGGCTGCAGAATACTGTGTGTGTGTGTGTATATATATATATATATATATATATATATATATATATATATATATATATATATATATATATAAAGAGGCTTTTTATTATGCAGTGTTGTGTAACATGTAATCAAGCAGACCTTTCTCTTGACATAAATTCCAGGGAAATTCCTAAATCCTCTTTGACCCTTCCTGGAAATATACTGCAGATTGTCTCCATGGAGTCAGACAAATGTCTGATTGTTATAAATTAATTCAGCTTTAGCTTTTTCAATCAGCAGTGATATCAGACCACATGCTTGTACTATCTCAAAAGATAAAAAATAAAAAAAACAGTTTGAAATGGGACCTGTCTTCAGTGTAATCTCTGGTTTTGTACAGAGACTTTCCAGTTTACAGGGATCTTGCAGGAGGAAAAGCACCTCAGGCCTGTGTGGAACCTGAGTACCAGATGTGCCTCCACTTGCTTTGCTCACCTGCAGGACACATTGAGCTCCCTGCTTCACCATGAAGCTCCAAACACACATTTTGTCTTTGACTCGCACCTTTAAGGCAGGTGCTATGCGTGTTTCTGTAGCTGGTTTCCTATGAAGAAGTGTGGAGTTTAAGTATTTTTCCAAGGTGAGGACGAGTATGGAGAATGAAAGCGGAGCAGGGAAAGTGTATGCGTTTTGAGACTTTTTCCTAAACTTCCACCCATCCAGTGCACTGGCTTAATATCCTTTACATTTATCCAGCTCCTTTACCACCTTCATATAAAATCTTTAAGGTTACATAGTGGTAGGAAATCATCCAATGAAAAAATCAGTAACTTGGACCGATTACAGTTTTCGGGCTGATCACCGATCTTCAGAAAGCCTGACCTGCTGAGGCCTTTTTTTTTTTCTTTTCTTTTCTCTTCTCTGAAAGTCGCTAAACATTGCGACACAGTTGCTAAGTTGGCAACAGTTGGGGTGGCTATTGTTAACCAGCCATGTGCAGACATGACATTGTGGGCGGGGCCAGTCAGTCCACCCTCTGTCCTGGCAGAGCCACAGGAGAATGCAACTGATTTTTGAGACCATTGCGGGGATTCATGAGGTCAGTTTCACATGGAAGTGCAAGCAGATCCCCCAAAACTAATCGGGCAGTTTGTTGGCTCACACAAATTGTTGGAGCGATATCACATTGACAGCGAAATTAGTTGTGACAAATCCACCTTCCTTTAGTGCCAGTTGTGGATATCTAGAGCATTGAGACTCCGTCAAACAGATGTAGCCGATACGGGAAGTGTGAATTCCTGATTTCTGAATACTTTTGTTCTAGGTGTGGCTATTTATCGTACCATTTATCATTTATCGTGACGAATTTCTTGTCGCAAGAATTTTTGAATTTTCTTTCTCCCAATAAAGTCCATTTGATGATGTTTCGAACCCTCAAAAACTGTTCTCATCGTCGGGTTTGATAGTTCTACAAATGTGTCCGCTGTTTGTCCAATGAAGGCATTGGACAAACAGCGTCAATGTTTGTCCAAAACATTGACGCTGTCAATACAAACTTATTGAAGTT
Organism: Poecilia latipinna; assembly: GCF_001443285.1. NCBI lineage: Eukaryota > Metazoa > Chordata > Actinopteri > Cyprinodontiformes > Poeciliidae > Poecilia > Poecilia latipinna. The sequence goes on along the minus strand of NW_015114353.1, from coordinate 169,780 downwards.
TGTATTTTCAAACTTCAATAAGTTTGAAAATACAATTACCGTGTGCAGTTTAGTGATGCAAACCAAACTTCTTTACGTGATTGGTGTCCTAAAATGTGCATTACAAATGGGAATGTTTTTCAAGAGCATTATTTATGTTGGTGGGGTTATAATTGCTGTGACTCACAGTTGCACAGTTACCTAATAAATATGCAATAAATAGTTCTTATTGCCTCTTTTATCGTTATCACAATAGTACTGCAAAATACTGTTGTAGTACTGATAAAACTTTAAGTCCATGTGACTCACCTCTACATTGCTCTAGTAATATTGTGCACACTGATGTTGCAAATTGGTGGTATTGTGGAGCATTACTGAGAAGTAAAATTTTAGTCATTCCCTAATCAGACTCGCATAATTTTTTGTAAAAAAAAAATTGATGAAATATACTGAAAAAAGCGCTGAAATCCATGATCCTGTGAGTTATTTTAACAAACTTCAAAATATTGCATTGACAAAGTAAGTTTGCAGTGCTTGTCTAGATCTCTTATTGCAAAGGTTTGAGGGAAGTTGTCTCAGTTTTTGTGTTGGCCGAACAGAAAAGCTCTTTGAACAGCTTCAGGCATTAAGGTCTCATAATTATTTTGGCAGTTTTGTTGAGCATAAGCAGACCCTAAGCTGCAGTTCCGACGGCCCATTAAATCGCACAAACTGGCAATAAAAGTTAAACAGATGAAACAGGCAGAGATGGCATAGATGCGGAGAAAAGTCAACATATTTGGCATCAGCTGGAGGCAGAGCGAGTAGAGGACAGAGGACCAGTGTTGTGGCTTTTTTTTTCTTTTTTGTTTTTTTTTTCCCAAAAAGAATGTTGAACGTTTGTATTTTTGTGTGAGAATCAGCAACATTAGAGAAACAAGTGCAAACAGGAGGAAAATATGGTCACATTCACATTTTAAATCACCTCGGAGTCATCAATTAGTCTCCTTCAAACCCAGTGCACCAATTGCAGTTTTCCAGCCAATCACCCATCCAGACCGATTTTTATTTGGTTTGTTTGTTGAAATGCACTGAACAATATAAAGTTGTTTACCTGCTTTCAAGTATAAATGAGAAGGTTAGAGTTGACAGTGGCTGATTGTGAAGAACTTGGCTGAAGTGAATCAGATCGGTTCCACATGCAACCACATGCCAATCGTCCAGTTTGAAGAAAATGTGGGTTGATTTATCAGTTCACCCCGATATTTCTGTCAACATCCTACCGTTTTTCTTGACTCTCCATATTTGAATCCTGACCACTGTAGACGCACAAGCCAAAAATTCAGAGTAAACCTTTGTATTTATATTCCAAAATGACGACAAAAAAAGACAACTCCAGTAATTTGAGTGTGGGAATATAATTTTTTACCTTTGTATTCTATAGTAAGCACAAAAGCTACATTCAAACCAGAAAAGGCCGTGGCATGAGCAAACACACAAATGATGAAATAAATACACCAATAAATGATCAAATCATCGTCTTTAAGCATTTATTCATTCTGTTTGTCCCAATTTTTAATTGCCACACAGGGATTTGAAAGTGAAAATGTGTAGGAACCTTCCTGTACGACGAGGTCCTTTTGTTCTTTTGTGATGTTAAACAGCTCAGTGTGAAGCGCCTCTGTAGGTATATGGAAGCCACTCACTGTATCACCGCAATGTTTACTGGTGTGCTCAAAGGAGCAGCCTTCATCTCTGTCCCTTAAAAAATAAATCATCCGCACACGACAGACCCCCTCCCAAAAAAATGGGACGGGGTTGTGGGGGCTCTCTTGACAAGCTGCGTTTGAATAACGCCAGTTTGAAGCCTCGAATTGAAGATACACCCATGTCTAATCCTCGACATGCAACCTTTACCGCAGCATGCGAAATTCCATTCGTCGGTGTGAAAAAGACGAATCTCAGTGGCCCAAAAAAATAAAAAATAAAATCCACAGAAAGAAAGAGGAAAGCCCTCCAGCTCACCTACGTTTCTTCTGTATAAAAGTCATTTGTTTGCTGACCAAGCATCACGGCCGATCTCCATGGCAACGGACCACAGTCAATAGAAAGCTCATGAACGCGCGTGCGTGCACACACATTACAGCGCGAGTGTGTGACAGGGCTCCACAGCCCTACTTGAATGAGGCCTTGTGTTTGATAATAATGAAAACACAATCATGTGCTAGATCTTGCGAGCGGCTGCTCGAACAGGAATTTTATTATATTGCCTCTGTGATTTTTTTTTTTTTTTCCTAATTTCTTTTCTTGTTTCCACTGCAGGTGATCGCCATAGTGACGGACTCCCTCACAGACCTGGATATCTTTAGGGATCTTCAGGAGGCATGCTCCCACCGCAGGGTGCCCGTCTACATCCTGCTCGACCAGTCATGCGCTCCCGCTTTCCTGAGGATGTGCAGGAACGTCGGCGTTCGCCTGGATGACCTGCGGGTATGTAGTTGCTTCGGTTTAGCTGGCCGTGCCTTTATGGGCACAACATGAGCAGCAAATGAGCATCAGAGCCAAACAATTTACCCTCGGTACTTTGCAGCAAATGAGAGTGCGAACCGTCACTGGCACGACGTACTACATGAGGTCTGGAGCCAGGATCACCGGGAAAGTTCATGAGCGGTTCATGCTGATCGATGGGAACAGAGTGGCCACGGGTTCATACAGGTACGGCACCGTTGGTCCACAAACCGGACTGTATGTTATGTGATATAGCATCACAAAGTAGGGTGTTACTGAAAAGCATCAGTGGGCACACTTTTGCTAATGCAATAATAGCGGAGCTAATTTTTTGTTTAGGGCATTAGCTAACTTTAAAAATGTTTCGCACACTTGGCTTCCCCTAAATTCATATTTCCTGATCAATTTTAAGGCACTAATTTGCAAACTTCCAGTTGAATAAAGGTCGACATCTTTCTTAAAGTTTTGGTTATTAGGACATTATAAAACATGTTAAGTATGAAAATTAAATTGGCTGTTAAGAGGGCTGTAGCTTTTGAAAAGACTGTTGATGTAGAGCTTGAGCGTTAGCTTGACCTACATGCTATGCTGGCATGTAACTTTAGTGTTAGCTACCGCTAAATACTGTGTTGGTGTAGCACTTTAGCATTAGCTCCTGCTAAATACAGTTTTGGTGTGTCAGCTAAATACCATGTTGGTGTATCGCTTAATGTTAGCTTCTGCTAAATACCGTTTTGGCATAGTGCTTTAGTGTTAGCGCAGCTAACTTTATACTCGGTGGTGCCTACCACCAATTGTTGGATTCAAGTATTTGTGTCTTCCTGTATTCAAATATGCAGCTTGATGAATCCTCTTCCTGTTTCCAGGTTCAACTGGACTGATGGTAAACTGAACAGCAGCAACCTGATCGAGCTCTCGGGTCAAATAACAGAGAAGTTCGACGAAGAGTTCCGCATCCTCTATGCCCAGTCCCAGCCCATCAACGCCCGCGGGCCTCAGAGCGTCCGAGGCAGCAGCGTCCTTGAGCACCTTAGCATCAAACACTCGGCCACCTGCTCACCTCGCATGAGCAGAGAGAAGCCCACTGAGCCGGTTCACCTGACCAGCACCCCCAGCCGTAAACCCCAGACGTCACACGAGCCTTCCTTTCCGAGTCCCCGTCAAACCAGCCCAGTGTCTGACTCCTCCACCATAGACGGGGGCACGATGGAGCAGAAGCTCATTCAGGAGGAGGTCCTGGCTGCCAGCATAAATTATGCGGAGAAAGACGCAGTGAGCTCCACTGCCACCTCCCGCCACGTCTCGACCCAGACCAGCCATTCGGTGACAGACGGCGACACACAGACCGACGCTCAGTACCTTGGCCCAACTTCCACAGCCAAAACACCGCAACAGGACAGATCCCCCAAGCAGATCCCAGCACCCCATGCAGATCCGGACATTTCTCTGAAGGACGCCTTTCACGAGCTGTCCAAAGAGCGGCGGAGCCACTACTCGGCCATCCGATCCAAACTGGAACACATGGTGACCTCCCTGACTGAGAGGCGAGAGCTGGCGGACGTCACCAACGTGACTCAGGGCGTCGGAGCCGCTCGCAGCAGCAGGCAGAGGATCCACAAAGACACAAATCCCGGACCGCCTGCCGAAAGTGGGGGGCATGGGCACGTGGCCAAGAGCCAGATGTGTGCACTAGCTCATCTGCAGGGTTTTTAAAGCTGCAAGGGAGCAGGGAATGAGGTGTTGAGATGCTTCCTTTGTTCTAAATGAACAAATTTTATTATAGATATTTTCTTTGTTTTAATTCTTAGCTGACATTTTGTCATTTTTTTTCCCTGAAGATTTTTCTATAATTTCTAGGTGCTGGGTTCTAAATTACTATTAAATTATGCCAGAAATTTTCAACCAAGAGAACAGTCTCTAAGACATGAGTCAAGCCTGTTGTAGTACGAGCGAAAAACAGACGGAATCACTGTTTTAGCTATTCAAATGTGCCTTGTGCTGCTGTAACTAGTTCCAAAGATCGTTCTGGAGAGCAGCTGGCTCTCACCGTGCCTCGAAAAATAAAAAGCGGCAATTTTCCACGTAACGATCTCGTCTTCGCGTTTTCCTTTGTTTTCCCATTTATCCTCTTTCTGCTTTAATTTGCAATTACGTTCTCGCGAGGAAGAGCACAGAAAATATTTGCTCAAAGAGTTCCAGGAGACACAAAGGAAGCGGCGCACGGCAAAGTGAGTCGACAAAGGAAGGAGCACCTGCGCCGCCTTCGCCACGGGGCCTTCACGCAATTAGTCGAGAGACTGCATCTGTGATTCTGGCACCTCTGCTGATTATGCCGCCAATCACAGCTTTCTGTCCAGGGTGAATTCAGAGGAGGAGATTTACAAGTAAAGGACAGGATAAATGCTAAGTACACACACACACAGTTGGGATTTTGGAAGAATTTGACAATTGTGTTTATGGTGCTGTAAAGAAGTATTTACCCCCTTACAGATTTTCTCTTTTTCTTTCACATTTATTGTTTTTCTCTTTCTTCAGATCAACCAATTTCTACATATCGTAATTGCAAAAATTTTAGTTTTTCAATGCTGATGATTTTATTTATTATGAGAGAAACCAACCATCCAAACCAACCTGGCCCTATAGACATTTTTAATCTTTAATTGAGCAATCTTAGGCTTTGATCTTAGGCCGCTTCAAAATGTTGCTTTGGTTTTTTTTGGACAGGGGTGTGGGGGGGTTTAAGCCATCTAGAGCAGTGTTTCTGAAACTTTCAAGCTAAGGACCACAACCCATTTAACAAACACTCATGGATCACCTAACCTGAAATTGGCCCTGCGTTAACACATTTTAATATATGATCCAACCTGAAATGAAAATACTACTCTCTTAACTCGCATATTGTTGTTTTCTTTGTTGTTGTGGTGCTGTTTGGTAAATGTGACTAGCCACGACAAAGACACAAACACATCTACTTGGGCATTTTGAGTTATTTACAGATTCTGAAAGTGTCTAAGCTTTCCAATGCTATGACTTAACTTCCTCTGATCATATAAGTATTCACTTATATGAATACTTATAAGTATTCACTTATATGATCAGAGGATATAGCACTTTCATAGCACTTTCCATAGCATTGGAAAGTGCTATGACTTAGCACTTTCCAATGCTAAGTCATAGCATTGGAAAGTTGAGTTGTTTTCTTTACATCGGTATCTGCAGCTTTTACAGATGCAGCTGTAACCTGTTTTCCATCATTATTTTTAAGACAATCCTTTGGTAAGCTAGCTGTAGCGTTGCACTTTGAGCTCACGTCACAGCAAATAAATGGTCGTTTACACACAGTACCTTGCGGACCACAGTTTGAGACAGACTAATTTAGAGGTATGCTATTCTGGTTAAAAAAAACAAAAAAAAAAAAACAAAACAATTCCTCCTGTTTCTATACTACATTCATCCAGAGGGTTTGGATGCTTGGCTATTGAGAAACTATTGCTTCCTGGAGGCATGAACTCTTGGTTTTAAATTTTACCCAATTGCTAACGTTTGGCTGTGACATATGTAATGCGCCAGTTTGGCGCTAAGAAGCTTACCGGAAGTTGCCAGCACTGTAAACAACCATCCTCCACTGAGAACAGAGAAGCGCAGAGGCTAACAAGGCGGCTGTTTGTTAATTCAACATTTGGAAGTGCGGTCAACATGGACTGAATGGCTTCGTTCACTTCATCTACTGCCGTTTCTAGAACTACAGACAGACTGCAATTGTAAAACAGCGCAGAAAATAAAGGTCATTGTTCACAACTTCTCCTTCTGCTCGCTGACTGGCCTAGTGGAAAACCAACCAGAGAGAATCCATGTCAATGGGAGAAAGCCCAGACAGAGAAGTGAAGTGAGATGATTGCGTATTGACCCTATGCACGTGACGTCACACTCTCCAGAACTCCGCCCCATGACGGACGTGAAAAGAATCAATGCGCTCCTTTAAAGCTAGGCTAACTACAGACATCTGTAACCTAATACTGTTTCTGTTTAGTTGATTTCACTTTAAAAATGGTCATGGGGTGCTGCGCGGTCGGCTGCACAAACAGACAAGGATGCAAACCAAACTTGTCATTTTATTATTGTACAGCTTTTAATGAGGAAAGATAAGGCGACGATGGATACCAGCCCTCAATAATAATGACTGGCAGCCAGATTTGCAGCGAACACTTTTTACAAGGCAAGAAGATTAACGTTCATTTACTTATAAGTAAGTATGACTAGAAATATATCAAATTTTGCATTATAAAGAAGGTACGCGTCTAACCATTAGTAACCATGGAGACAGTGCCGCACCGTCATGTTGCCTATAATATATGGAAAAAACTGGTTAGCATCTCGTCTTCTGTACGTTTTTACAGCTGCTCTGATATAAGGGGAAACGCCGTTTAAAACATTGTGATAGAAATGTTTTTTTTTGCAGCCTCATGTACTCTTAGAGTAATTTTGGTAGGATGACCAACCGCACTGTTTCATGTCTTCTCCGTTTGTGGATTATGTCTCCCACTGGGATTTACTAAAGCCTCAGTGGTGGCTCTGTAATATTTTTCAGACTGATAAGTATCAGTGAATTTGTCTCTAATCTTTGAATCATTTTTGAATTTCTTCTAATCACGGCTAAGTGTGTTACTTTCTTTCAGCTTACTTCATGTTGTCAAACAGGCTCTATTTAGGCGATTTCTGGATTCCAGAGCTCTGGTGGTCATTACAGCTGGGTGTGGCTCGTGTAATTTATCTCAGCTGTCCATAAAAATGTTAATAAAGCTTAATTCATGTTTTAACAATGAGGATATTATAGTTCCACATGGAAGTCAGGTTGGATTTCATTTCTTTCTCCCCCTTCATCAATGAAGCAATCATGTGAAAACTGCTTTTTTGCATTTACTTAGATTATATTTGCCTGGTAATAAAAATATATATTTTGCCAGAAGCAAAAACTGCAGAAATGTTTTGCACAGCATTTAATATTACATTCTATATGCATTTACAATCACTTAAAAAAAAACGCCTCCATCTGCATCAAAGTGTCTTTAAACAGCATGTTTGGTGATCCGTGGCTGATGCCGAGCCAGGAATATTTTTTTTAGTATTTAAATTAAGAACAAAGGTCCATACTGTAAATATAAAACAGGTTAGTGTCTTCATGCTGGCCTGAAGTGTGCTCAGAAGGCAGAGGGTAATAAATGTATCACTCACGCTGAGATTTATGAGAGAAATGTTTAACTACACAAAGGATATGAGGTGTAATAAAATCATGCAGAGATTGCTTTTGTCCTCAAGGAGGAAGTTTTAAAACCTCACAGAGATCAAGAATTAGTGGGATTGGAGTGAAAGGATTGTACTCAGGCAACAAAATATTAGTTCTAAAAATAAAAAAAGACTAATTAACAATCCCCTTACAACATAAAAGACCAGTAACCACATTTAGGGACAGAGTAAAGATGGTTTAATAACAATTTCCTTTGGTTTTATATTTCCAGGTTTGATATTACTTCAAGCCTGAAGTAATATCAGGTTTGAAGTAACCTGATATTACTTCGGCTATAATTTTTCTAGAACAAAAATCATAGCCGACGTAAACACAGCACGGACATTGAACTCTGAGTTTATTATGAGGTAGACTGTTTTTAAAGGGGCAGTATTGTGTGCCTTGATTGTACTATAAACTTGGTTTTATAGCACAATCAAGTAACTATGTTAACATAAATTGCTTAAAAAATCCTTCCACAAAAACAGCATGTCAGAATTGAAGTTTGAAAGTATGGGCTGGCTTACAGCAAAGGATCCTGGGATACTTCATATCACTGAAGGAAGGATGAATAGAGAAATGTACCAGAAAATGTACTGATCCATTTTTTTCACTTTAACATTGGCCGATACTATCTGATACAGAATAACAGTGCTGAACTGACTTAAATTGTTTCTTCTTTTTGTTTTAAACACAGACGTAAATGTACTGAGATACACATTGGCCAAATGTAAAAGCAACATAACTTCAGTGTCTTCAGTCAGCAGAATTAGGCGTATAGTAGCCAGTGTGAAATAGATAATATATAAACTGAAACTGACTAAAACAATAAATTGACTTATCTTGGTCAAACATGACTTAATAGATCTGCCCTAAAGGGCACATGGTCACTGATGTACAATTTTTTTCAATATCGGGACCAATACAGATGTTAAAATCGGATTGGTGAACCTCTACAGGACAACAGTGTGAATTTCCATGATGGTAGTCCTAAACACACAGCTTAGGAAGCTCTTAATTAGTTCCAGAGGAAGATAGTAAAACTCCTGGAATAGTCCAATTAATCGCCTGACTTGCATCCAATTGAAAATCTTTGAAAACAACTGAGGATCGGAGTGAATAAAATGGACCTCCAGAACCTTTTAAACACAGCTTGTGTAGAAGAATGGGTCAAAAACCACGTGACTGGTTTCTCTTCCCGGGTAACATTTTAAAGTTGTCATTACTTTAAAAAAAAAGGGACTTTCCATAAGTGCTTAGTGCACTCAGTTACGGACAAATTTGTGTTGATTTCTTTGTGTGTGTGGATTACTTGAGTTGTTGATCTGGTGTGAATTTTATGTCAATTATTCCATTAGACATATTTGAATAGAGGGGAAAAAACCTTGACAAGTGCAATAGAGAAATAAAGGGAGGCCGATTGTTGACATTCTCCAAAGTGCATCTAGCTGTGTGAAGAATTGCACTTGAAGACTTTTTATTTTAGCAGTTAATGGCCTCAGAAACGGCCTACCTCATCTCGGTTAATTAAATGATTGGTTAATTGCAAGTTCGAAGAAATTACCACAATTCCACTTTGTGCTAGCTTCCTTAGTTCTAGTGCACGCGTTTTAAAGAAACGACCTAAAAATAAATGTCGCAGCCGACAACAGGAGCAACTCTACAAATTAATTTTGCACAAACATCAGCGGTACAAATGTTTCCTAAATACAACACGGGGACATCAGCGAGTGGAGGAAACTCGGAGCAGCTTTCAAACTGCTACATGGCAATAAGGTAGGAACAGCAGGGCATCCCCACCCGGGCGAGCACATCAAAAGCCTCTGCATTCATTATGCAAAACGGCACAGCTGAGGGGAATTGATCTGCAAATAAACACAATGGTTGGTAATATGGGAGAGAATGGTATTTGATTTTAATTGGCTGCTGCAAAGCAACCACTGGCTGTAATCAAGGAAGCAGTGGGCGACCACAGCCTGCACCCTCACAATGAGACTCGGTTCACTGGTAAACAGAGAGAGGCGCGGAGTCCTCCTTGTGAGAGACAATTAAAAAGAAACAAAAACTAAATCTGTTGTTTGCTTTGTTTTCCTTAATTAAAAGCGTCTTTTTGGGCACATGTACCCAGATTCCCGCGCGTTAGTTTGAAACACTTGCTCCACTCAGCCACCAGAGGGAGCTGAGTGCTCAGGTAAAGCAGGGGTGATGAGTGAGGAATTCCTCCACGAGAAAAGAGCAAATGTTTTTTTTTTTTTCCAGCACACACACACACAAAAAAAAAGAACCACTGTGTTTCTTTTTGACAGCTTGTCCAATAAAACAGAAGTTTTAGAAGTTTTAGTTGCGTTCTGGTGTTTTCCGTTCAGTTTTCAGCTGTGTGTGTTTAATGTGGGTGACGCATGAGAGAGGAATAAACAGCCTCTGTGTGCCGTCCTCATCAGGTCACTTGTTATCCCAGGAGATGTGCTGGCCGAGGCTCTGCTGGTGCATGCTGGGTAAAAACATCTTAGTGGATGTGAGCGTGTCTTGACAGCAGGTGTTATGGTATATCTTTATAACCGTTATGGCATGCTCTAATTCTACCTTTCAACCGACATAAGCGCCCGTGTGTTCAGAGAAACACCACTGATTCAAATGTAAATGAGGCTTCAAACTTCTAACCAGCATTTAGCTAAATGTGTTGTTTTACCACAATTCTTGAAACATCAATTATGCGATTTCTTTTAGGATTTGCAGATCTCAGAAGTGGGTTTTGTGTCACTGGATTTAGATGAAATCCACTTCCTGTTTGTCTTTCTTTGAGGCCTTCAGGGTCCTGCACGACCAAGTGCTGATTACTACATTTTTATCAATTATCATGCTTGTTTTTGTTGATTCAATCACTATCCACTAGCAAAAAGTATTAAGTATAAGTATAGCAATAAACTTTAATGCATTTCATTGGGATTTTATGTTATAGGCCAGCACAAGGTATTGCTCAATTGTAATATGGAAGGAAAATGACATGTGGTTCTCAAAATTCTTACAAATTACAATCTAAAAAAGTGTGGTGAGCATTTGTATTCAGCTGCTTGAGACAATACTTTGTATTAACACCTTTCACTACAACTACAGCTTTCAGACTTTTGGTGTACACCAACCAGTCTTCCACATTTACAAACTAAAATTTAGTTCCAGCTCAGTATGATTAGGTGGAAAGAATTTGTGAAGATTCTTTTCAAAGTATTGTCTAAGATTAGCTGCTCCACTGCAGCTCTGACTGCATGTTTAAAGATTGGTGTCCAGCTGGAAGGTGAACCTCCACCTTCATGGCTTTTAGTTGTCTGCAACCTAAAACGGGTTTTCTTGCATATTTTGTGTTGGTCTAGCACATAAAATCCTAATAAAAAGCAATCAAGTTTGTGGTTGCTACGTGCCTAGAGGTTTGATGGGGGTGAATGCATTCGCAAAAGCTCTTACATTACACGTGTGTTGCTCTGTTTGTGTTGCCACGGTCGAGTTTCAAACAATAATCATCCAGGACGTCAAAGTTTCTGATTTAGGCAAATACCAGATTCCTGAAACGGCCTGAATGGACTCGAATGGCTCTCCTGACACCAAACATAAACCTTTTAATTACAGCTAACATGGCTGATGAGTTTGAGGCCTGATTACTTGGCCTTCATTAGTCAGATTGTGAGCCATAGTGACTCCCACCGGAGCTGTTCGGCAAATCTAAACACAGCCAGCTTCTGTGTTAAGCAATTACATTGACCCTAAAATACGCCCAAACAGGTGTGCGCGCCCACATGCTACGCACACAAACCGATGTGCGTGCACAGGGCCATTTTATCAACCCGAATCGGCTGAATGTCGGGATTTCAGTCTGTTCCTTAATTTGCAGAAAGAGTCTGACTAAAAAGAAAACAGTGATAAAATGTGCTGAGCTCCACTCGGTTTAGCCGCGCTTTGTCATAATGACTCCATGTTAGCCGGACCACCTCGGTGAGGAGGGGGGTGCGGGAAGTTTGTTTTGCATCATAGCGGCCTGGCGGTTGTCACTGCACCGGGGGAGGGAGCGTCCTGCCTCGGGCCACTTGCGGCGATAACGGCCGTTCATCCCCGTCGGAAACAAACTGCGTCTGCAATGTGCGGTCAGGATCTGGCCGTTGTTTGGGTGAGTGAATCAGACGCAGTGACGCGCGCGGACGTTCGGTTTGCACAACACACTCAAGTCACTTCCTGTGTTGTAATGCTGATGCGCGAGGCCGCGCGCTCGGGCTAATGCAGGTGGAAAGTGTTGTTGTCGGGCTCTTTGTGCTAATCTGCAATGTTGAGCTTCAACACACCGGGTCCCGCAGCAGCAGCGGCAGCCTTGCAGCTATTTTTAGAGGAGTACAGCTGCTCCTCAGCACCCACCGTGAAACCAGCCATTCACCCCAGATTTATGACAAGAGGCCATGAGAAACTGCTATGCTGTATTTGCCACCCAGATACTTTAGAAGTCCTACTTTTTTTTTTTCTTTTTTCACATCTCTTTTTTTTTTTTTGTACCACTGTTGGAGGCAATTATCAGTCACTGCCGGTGGTGGATGTTGAAACCACAAGTCCAAAACGTCCGGTGCTGCAAAGGTGACTCAGGGCCTAGTCACAGGACCACCTGAGGCCAAGACGAGTTCAACCCTTGGGCGGGCTGCTCCCCCACACCAGCGCATGCCCCTTTTTCACGTTGGCTCAGCATTACTTTGTAACCTCTGTGACTATATCGGTTGTTTATCAGAGGAAAATAAATACTTCCAGTTCCTCCCGGCGTTTGTACGACCAGAGAAAGGATTTCTGAGACTTTGTGTTTTGTACCAAAAAGACAGATGTCCTTTTATTAGTTTTCTTTGACACTTTGTTTTAGAGTGTCACATGGTTGTGGTAAATGTCCTTAAGTGTGTCTGTGTATGTGTGTGTGACTGTCATCAGTGGGCACAAAATGAACTGATGGCTCAGCAGATAAACATGAAGGGATATTTCAGGATTTTTGAAGTGAATTTCTGTTAAAAGGCTGGAAGAAGGTAATCCAATACTTCTACCCAGATTATTTGATCACTGAGGCTGAAGCTAGCAGCTGGTTCGAGGGAAACCATTTTGATTTAAAGCTAAAACCTCCATGAATTATATAAAGTAACTTTTTAATATACTTGCACCGAATTAAAAATATATATATGCCAACTTGAATCAGTGTTTTCTTTGGTTCTGGCCAGTGGTTTTACACCAACGTTACCCCAACTTCAACTTGCATGTCTCATAAATGTTTCTGCGTCACACCATCAAACTGGGTGCCGCCGGCAGCATAGACAATATAAATGAATAGGCACACCAGTTATCAGCTGAAGTCTGTCATCTTATGCCCAACAAATAATGATAAATTAATTTGGTCAAAATCTCTCTGGTTGTGCAAAAACATTGACATTTTCACAATCTGCCAAAATAAAATGATATTGGTGTTTTGCAAGCTGAGAGGGAAGGGAAAGGAGAAGTTTGCGGCTAGCTCAGCTGGATCAAAACTTCTAGGGGAAAAACGTAAATCTTTTGCCGTGTTTTTCGTACGTTTTGTGACCAGTAGGTGTAATTACTCATTACTCAGCAGTTTTGTTGCTCATTATTATTATATCATTATTTCATGGCTTTTTAAACCATGATTCATGTTGCCATCTTGACTGTGCTGCATGCTCTGTTTGTACTGCAGCAGCCAGGTCTGCAACAAGGTCCTGATTCATACTGTGTCCTTCATGTTTCTTCCTACTGCAGCACATGTTCAGACGTTTATTAAAACAGTTTGTTTCTGTGCGCTGTGTGCTCGTTTTCCTCGTATCTCCCTGTGCCGTGCTGGCTCCGTGTATGCTCTTGAGTTTTACTCTCATGGCATCTTTGTGTTGCATTTCTGTTTTGCTTGTTTATAATTTATCTGATTTCCAAGCGTTTTAAAGGGCATCAAGTCCCTTAAGTTGCAGTGACTTGACAGGAGGAAGACCAAATACTTAACCAGATAAGTAAGAAACATTACAATCAATGGCCTCTTTATGACGGCCGTATATTATTGATTAGATTTTGTTTTTTCTTCACTCCCTTTTCCTTTTCTCAAACTGTCTCTATACATATCAGTATGTATTTATGCCCATTATGGTCACAGATCCTGTACTTTCCAAATTTGATTTCGGTTGAAACGTAACACGGTTTAACTAAATATTAAATATTCATTTATCCATAATCATGGATAGCAGATAAAGTAACACGAGGATTTAGATTTTTAACTGACTAAACCTAAAATGGGCCACGATTCTCTCACGGTTTGCGGGGAAGGCTGAGCATCCAGGAATAAACGGCGTCCATTGGGGCTTCTTGCTACTGCATAATAAAACCCCAATTCCAAAAACAAAACTATAAATCTAATGAAACTAATAAAACTGAAAACTAATCAAAATCAATCACTGCAATTTAATGCCACTAGCTCGCTTCTGAAAAACGAACCCCACCCCCCCAAAAAAAAACAGTTAATGGAGGAAGCAATAAATTAATCCTCAGTTCTGGGATTTGACCAAATTATATTTAGAGTGGTAAATTGGCTTAATTTTCTAATTATTTTAGTGAATTTTATTTTCTTCCGTCTCATTTTGTATCAGAATGACCAGAAATGCTTTTTATCATTCAGTTCTCGGGATGCGTTTCACACAGGAAGATCGTTATTGAGACACTCCCTGTTTTGCCTTCCATTTTCTGTGGAAATAATCACTCATTTTGTAAATTACTGTGAATGCAAACGTGAAAATTGCACAAAGGTTTGTAAAATGACTTGCAAAACAAAACTTATTTGAAACTGCTGCCGTTTAACGCGTCAGAAGAATTAGACGATCAGCTTATTTTTTTTTTTCTTTTAACTACTAAATGGGGACTCCAGGAGTCTGTTCGTAAGAAATGAAAGGTTTATAACCTTCTAACATAGCCTCACTTTTTTTTAAATCCCGGACTACACCTTTAAGTTCAGCTTATCAAAGTCCGTTTGTCATCTGCATTATTTAAAAGGACACCTTATCAGCGAGGACCAGCTTGTATTAGCCTCCTGCGCCGTGTGCACAACACAATAATGTTCTATGCTGTTCCACATTAGCCCTGGTGTCTGTTTCAGCAGCTCTCTATCCATGTATTGATGCATGTCTTCCATCGATCCCCGCAATGATTTGCCATGCAATCCATTACCCATCTGTCTGCTTTGGCTGCCTCTTAAATGATCCATCAGCTTGAGCTATTAACAGGAGTAGTGGTGAAGTCCAAAGGTTGTTGGTGGCCCACATTTGAGCAGAGCCGCCTGTTTCGTGGTGGCTTGCATTTTAATTTGGAGGACATTCACGGAGCAATAGCACTGGGTGTTTATTTGAAATGCTTTAATTACGGTGGCAGTAGAAATTCTGGTGTTCAGCCATTAGCGGCGGTGCTTCAGCCAACAAATTAAGCAAGAAAATCATATTTTTGTGAATCCCACATCATTTAAAATGACGCTTTAAGCCTATTGGTAGCTGTCTGTTTTGTCTTTTATGTGCTATCATTACTGAATCAATCAGTCAACAACATGACTAGGCTTTTTTTTCCCCCAGCTGGAATTAAAGTGCACTGATGACAGTCTCCAGCAGAGGCCAGAGATGGGACTAGTGTGAGCATTCACAAATCCAGAACACTGATTCAGGCGAAAATGTGGAAAAAAAATCTGATATCTACAACACAGTTTAAAATGCTGTAAAAAGTAATTTCCCCTTTCACAAAGTTTTCTGTTTTTTTTTTCTCTCTCATTTTCAAATATCACATTAACAAACATTTGTATATAATCTAAGTAATTAAATTTTTTTTAAATGGTTTCATTTAATGAGAAAAAGTAGTCCAAACCAACGTATGGAAAAAAAAAATTGCTGTAAACCTAATGACTAGCTGTGCCACCGCTGGAAGCAACAGCAGCCACCAGACGTTTGTGATGAGTTATTTTACATTGGAGTAATCATGTCCCACTGGAGAAATTAAAATAAGCCTATTTCCACCACATTTTACTACTGTTGATGTGAGGAGCGGCCATATTGAAACGCAAAGTCGGCCTTCTTAGTCGTAACTGGGGATTAGTTGGAGTTGCATCCACTTTCCCAGTCCCAACTACAACTTTGACTCAAAGTTAACTCGTTCGCTTATGCTAGCAGTAGCCTATTAGCTGTTGAGTAGTTGGCACAAGTTAGCAGGAGCTAGCTATGTTCAACGGTAAAAAAAAAGACTTGATTATAAAGTAAATACAGACAGGATAGGATTCATTCAGTGTAACTGGTTTTATTTCGTACACAGACCTGAAGTACGTAACTGAAGTTTTTTTTTTTTTTTTTTTTTAAGAAACAAACTTTACAGAAATGACACAAAGGGGACAGGACAAACAAAAATCACACAAAAATCATTCATTTTAACCAAATATTACAATTTGAAATACTGGATCTTTTCTTCCCACAGTTTGGTATGTTCAATGTCGGACCTTCTTCTTGTGAGGATTATCCACACAATCGACTCGCTGCTGTCGATGTCACAAGCTTTCTACTATGTTTCTCCATATTTTGGGATCCGTTTTGTTTTCCTCAACCAAGACGTCGACTTTAGGTTGTCCTCAGTTGCTTCATTGGTGCATCACATTGAACTTTCCACTGCATGTTGCTGCTCTACGCTTTCTGCTAATATGCTTTTCTCCCTCCGTGGATAAGACAATACGGATAATGGATGGATTGTACTCTTTGGACTGTATATTCAAAAGGTAATACGAATGATTTTGTAAATGGTCACCCTTTCACATTTATGTCTTTGCTTTCTGTTTTCAAAGCCATAACAATGAATGAAGCAATTTTTGTATTTTTTTCCCTACATGCTGTTCTGTCTTTACTCTATTTCCATTAAAACTTCATACATGAGGAGGGGGAAAAAAAAGGTAAATAATATCCATAAAAAAATAAGGCTGCTTTGTGGATTTGTTAGCGTGGCAAGTCCTTTATCCAGGGTCAGAGACTTCCTTTTAACTTCCTTTTGATGTTGATTTTGACACTACTGCCACCTACTGACCGTAGGTATTACATCATTTCTGAATCCAGAGGCTGTGTAGAAGCACTTCTTTTCTCTGAAACTGAGAATAGTCTGTCAGTGTCTCAGAGATTATAGTAAAATAGACAATATATGTAAATTCACCAAAAAAAAAAAAAAAAAAGGATGAAAATGCCTGGTCATCAATCTGAAACAAGTCGAGGTTCCCGTGACATTTCGCAGTCTTCGACTGACCACAGCAATAAACACAGAAATCCACCACACACAAACGCACAACTTTACTATAAAATTGCTGAAATACATTTGAATTGTTTTTTTTTCCCCACACCAGCAAAAGTATGCAGAGATTTTTTTTAATGCTTCATTATTTGAGAAGCATGTGGGTTGGGCTTTTTTGGGGTAATACTTGCGTCTTACTGCGAGAACACACTTTTGAAGAAACAAAGAAAATACCGCCAGGCATGACGCATTCAAGTCGGGCGAGAGGAGTCGAGGGGAGGTGGAGGAGAGGGGGAGTTCAGATTGAGATGCAAGATGGATTCATATGTATTCATGAATTCAGTCAGAAAAGTCAAACGGAAGCAGTATGATAATCTCGCAGTAATTGCATTTTCCCTCCAACAGTTTTTTCTTTCTCTTTCTTTTTTTTTGGGGGGTGGGGGGAGGAAAACTGAGAGCCACATCCTGAGACATGCAATGGGGGGGAAATGAAGCGGCATAGAGAGGATACCGTCGCACCATGTAATGGTGGGCAATCCTCCCCAGGGTCAAGTGGCAGTTCCGCCAAATCCAGTGGCGTCACGGAACAGGATGATGGCCATCGTTAGTTACTGGGTGGCCACTTATATGTTTAATTAAGCAAGGCAGACGGCAGATAATGGCAGTATTGACTAACCATGCTGAGTCACATTTATCTTCTGCCCCAGTGAGGACAAAGAGGTAGATTTGTTAAGAGTTACTGATGAGACAGGAAACATACACTAACCATCAAGTTCACTGGGTACACTTTGACTTCAGAACCACATTAACTCTTCGTGGTGTAGACTTAACAAGAGTACGCCAAAATGTGGACGAACACATTTTGGTTCCTATTGACCTGATGGCATCCCACAGCTGCCACAGATTTGGTGGCTGCACAGCCGTGATGCTGTTCCTGTTCCTGCTCTGACGGGTCTAAAGTTTGGGAAGAAGGTGTCCCCCAAAATCCTCACACCACCAACAGCATCCTGAACAATTGATTTAAGACATGAGGGATCTATCTTGACGTGTTTACCCCAAATTCTGACATTACAATCTGAATAGTGTAGCTGAGGTCAAGACTCAAGGGCACATTCAACATTTTCCAAGCTGGCATCAGGTTTTTCTGCAGGTTACATCAACTCAAATGTCAGACTTTTTAAAAACCATTAAAGGTGAAATTTGAGACCTGCATCTCCACAGAAATGTACAAACTTCGTCCAGCAAACTGGCAATGAATTTGGACATCCTAGCTAGTTAGCTAGCAAAGGTATGCTAACACTGAGTTACAGGGAGTCATCCGCATCGAGTCACAGAATGTAATGAAGATGTTTGTGTGTCATGCAAACTTTTTGCCTGATGGAAAGGTTCCATGAGAAAAAAAAAACATAGAATATACAAGATTAAATAGTCGTGTCAAGATAAAATTTAAAGACCTGCTCCTCTTTGACCTTTGACATCCACAAGGCATTTACAACTGTCTCTTGGTGGATACTTTCACTTTGTGAGACTACTTTATGTAACTCTAAAAGAAACTCCCAACAAATACTCAGACCAGCTCATCCATTTTAAATCCCTTTTTCTTCCTCGGCGCCTGAGCGCGTGTGTGCCTGGTGTAGCCGTGTGATTAGTCAATTCACGATTTAAGGTAACGAGCAATCCTTTCACTTATTCGACAATTTGATCCCATGTCCAGACCTCTGACTTAAGCGAACATATTTTTTTTGTAGCATTTTCTGACTCTGCTCACGTTTCCCCCCGCAGGGCCTTAAGGGACACCATTTTCAGCTTCCAGGGCTTCAAAAAAAAAAAAAAGAGAAACATCCAGAGGACCTATTTTTATTTATTAAAAAGAATACTGTTAGGCCTGTTTCATACATGTCAGTCCACTGGATACATGTCAGCATTCTCTCGTCTGAAAAGTGCTGACACCGCTGCCCTGCTGTCCAGCGGCGCGCTTCAGCTGCGTGAACTTGGATTTAGCTCAAGGGTATAGCCACCCTGCTAATGCGATGTAGCTCTGAGAAGGAAACAAATTGGCCTGACGTCTCATGCACTGCCTTGTCTTGATTGTGTGAAGGCTTCTGCTGCTAATGTGTTACGATGGGTAGACCTGTGCGGGGAGGGAGACAGATGTGTGTGTCTCTGTGTGTGTGTGTTAGAGACAGGGAGATAGAGAAAGACGGAGGATGGGGGGAAGGGGCTCAGTCTGCAAGATCAGCACAAGTGGAATTGCATTGATTCAGTTAACTGCAGAGTTGGAGCGTGATGTGGAATTCTGTTTATCAAGGGTGGAGTTTACACGCTCGCCTCCATTTTGATCCCATTTTCTTCACCGTATTCATAATCAGTCCCGGCTGTCTTACTCTAAGCAGCAAGACATTAGATCAGCTTTATGCATATTGCTTAGCTCCACCTGGAGGTACAACGCTTTCAATAAAATGAGCGCAAAAAAAACAAACGTGTTTCTTACTAATTTGACAGCTCGGATTAAACGTCTACTTAATATGATGCATTGTGTGTATGTATTGCTCTGCCGTAAAGCAAATAAAAGGAGTGCTGGCACGAGTCACCGTATATGTGACGGCACTGGCAGATCCACACTGCAAACATCATCATAATCTGTATTAATCTTCGAGATCAGAGGCAAACAAGCAACATGGCGCTCTGTAAATCACCGGGAAGTGCACTGCAGCGCCGTTCCAAGTAAACACCGGCTCGTATTTCACATTCAAACCCAAGGCCAGAAACGACATCTGCTGAATCTTAACAAACCGCTAAAAACGTTGTATTGATTTAAAGGAACAAAGCTCAAAAATCGCACTGCTAAGTGGCAGAAAACGTGGGGAGACAGAGGGGGAAATGAAGAAAAAAAAGGTGTGGGCCTGCTTTATTTGTTACACAGAAGCTGAATGATGTTCATGTGTAATAAATCTACTTCAAATCAGATCATAGAGTTTTTTTTGAAAGACAAATCCTTCTGCTTGTTTTTTTTTTTTTTTATCTGTAGAAAAGTCGTGCAGGTGCAGCCAGCTCAGTTTTTTTTTTCTTTCTCGGCTCTGAGGGAATACATGTATTTTAAATTAATGAGTGTCTATTTTAAACATTCATTTAAACCGGGCACGCGAGGAGACGACGTATATTTTCCTTTCCCTCTGTTCCTCCACCACCACCACCTTTCGCCGCCGCTCCTCATTTCTCCGTCTGTAGCTGTGGGGAATTTGTCTCCAAGGGTTTATCATGACTGCCTCATATCCCCCCACCCCCTCCTCCACCCACCACCAACACCACCTCCCCGAGTCCCGGTTTGTCATTTTGCTGATCCCGACGCTTTTTCATATTTCAGCATTCTTATCATCCACGGGCAGTAAGATGATCCATTTCACTTATTTCTCAGAAGTGTGACTGTAGCCTAAGTCAATATCTACAGAGCGAATTCGGAGAAAGACGACACAGCCAGCCGAGGATGGGGGTGACTAGTTAGTGGTGGACCCTCGTCTTCTTTTTTTTTTCTATCTAGTCAGCAAGGGTAAAATGTCAAGCATTTCTTAGGGAAGCAGCTCCATAGGATTCCATTCGAAGCTTTAATCTTAATTGAGAGCATCGCACATTGATATTCCATAGGCTTCTTTGCCCTTCGCCTCTCAGCTACTTTCATTTAGAGGACAGCCGTACTGCGCTACAGCATGGGGATTGCTTTGTCAGACAGCCAAGAGGCCAAAGGCAAGGTCACCCTCTCTTTGTGACGGTGGCTCACTGTGGACTGAAGGCGTCACCTCTTTTCCTGCTTGTCAGAGGGTTTGAAAAAAAAAAAAAAAAAAAAGATACTTCAAGTTTTCTCTCAAAGTGAAATACAGATTTCGCCGTGACATTTTTCAGCCTAAAATTTTGCTTTTGCGCATAGCTCCAGGTCGAACATTCAGATTGTTTTGCACATTTACAGTTCCTTGCAAAAGTATTCAAACTCCATCTACCTTTTTGTAGAATAATGTGTGACAGAACAACGCAAGTAAAAGCATGTTGATGTTAAAACTGTGGGCCGGGGGCCATTTGTGGCCTGCCAGAGGATTTTGTCCACAATTCAAGAATGTAGCGAATTTGCGATTAATTCTAGATTTTTAGACACAATCTTCTTAAGAAGAAATACTTTGTGTTGTTTTGGCAGTGTCTCTTAAAAGAACAATTGGGATAATACTCCTTACCCCCCCACACACATACAAAAAAAGTTGTAAAAACGTTTTACTTGTCATTATAAAAAGCATCAGTGCTGCAAAATCATTATTATTATCATTATTTTGGACTGGCAATGATTTACAGAGTCCTTTTCTACAACCATTTGGCTACTTTGCTTTATTAAAATATCTATTTAGTATATTATTGCAGAGAAGACATTTTTTCAGATTTAATTAAAAAATAAAATAAAATAAAAGTGGCCCTCGATTCCACTCAGCTTATCATCTTTGGTCCTTATGGCAAAATGTCAAAAAACAAAAAACAAAACTCCAATTCTATGAGAGAAGAAATCAGAGCTGAGCTAACAGAGCTGCTCCAACAACAACTGCTTGATTGGACCAGTTTTAGCATTTTAATTTGTTTGCTGGTTGGAGTCCGTCAGCCTGAAAAATAAGCCCTGAAAACTCTTATAAAGCCATAAAAAAAGCTTTAATGACCCAAATGATCCTCTTTACTATAATTACAGTTGGGATATTTTGTGATAAAGCGCAACACAAAAAGCTACAAATGTTCATTTGTCCCAGTTAGAGTCTCTCATAAATAATTGACCTGATTGGCCCGAACAGAGACTACAGTAGGTTACGTCTGTATCCTGGTTGAATCATGTTTGTTCTGTGTTTCTATCAATTGTAATTTTTCTTTAGCCGCCTGCAAAACAAATTGCCCTTTGGGGGAGAATAAAGTTTATCTTTATCTTGACCTGCTGTATTCCAAGGTAATTCCTGTTCTGCCTCTGAGAGATTTTGCTCTGTAATTAACTTCATGCTTTCCCCGCCCTGCTGAGAAAAAGCATCATCCTTCTTTCAAGGTGCAGAAGATGTTGTGCTCATGACGATGTAAGTTTCCCCCTCGTTTGGTTTCCTACAGGACAGGTTTGTGGAATGAATGTCTAATAGTTGCTCTCTTCTGAATTAATCGGCTTGATCATGATTTAATTGATGATTGAAATAATTGTAAACTAATTCAGTAATCGACTAATCGTTAACTGGAGTATTCAGACTCAAAAAAGGCCAGTTGCTGAGAGAACATATTCTGAGTAATAATTAAGTCAAAACTGTACAAACATGTACGTTTTGCATTTAATATATTAAAAACCTGTCTGTAAATATGTTTTACATATGCTTCACATGGTTCAAATTCTGTAAAAAAACAAACAAAACTCTTGTTAAGCACATTTTGTTATCCAATTAATAGTCAGATAATCCAAAAAATAACAGACATATGAGCTCTACAATTTATTGATGTCAAGCAGAAACATTTGAGCTTTTCACATGTCGATGTTAGGATTTTATTTAGCTGCAGATCCATCCCTTGCTACAAATTTTAGGCAATAAAATGATTGAATTGTTTATTTATTTGCATCTCTTAATATATTTTTATTTTGTGTTAAAAAAAAGGCTTAAATGAAAAATCTGCACAAAGTGCCTTTTTTTTGTCAAAATGAGTAATTATCAAAATGACTGACAAAAGAATCAATGATTGAAATGATCATCAGCTGCTGCTATAGTTCTTTTGAAACTATTTGCCCACCTGAGCTGTAGACCTTCTTATACTAACGTTGCACAGTGTTAAGAAAGTACATTGTAACACCTAATCAGATGTTGCGATCTGATTGGGTTAACTCTAGTTGCTGAATACAGTGGGCCAAATACAAATTCATTCCACACCGTTCAGATTTATAATTGCTAAATGCTCTGTGATAGAAAATCTCAACTAAACACAGTACAGTTTGAGGTTGTTGGGTGAAAAAAATTGAAGGGGTATGAATACTTCCGACAGACACTTTAGTTAAAAAACGCAACCGTCGGAGGCGAGTCGAGAAATTCAGGATTCTGCACTTTCCTGCACATGATGTAAAATAACGCTTTGATTCTAATTAAGGCACTTCATTGAGGAGGAAAACTGTGTCGGAGAGCTCCAAATTTAGCTCCCTGTGCCTCACAATGAGCGCACTTAATCCCTAAACAATAGAGGAGGGGGGGAGGCAGAGCAGATGCAGCGATAAGGCCCTTGTCATCAGGCATGGAGAAGAGGCCGGTGCGGGACACCAGTACTTCCAGCGCTGCCACCCCCCCTGTGGGAAGAACCGTCATGCCACCTTTCCAAGGGAGACGAAAACGGACGAAACTGTAAACTTTCACAGAAACTGTTTACATCTGGGTACGCAGCCCATATCCGCGAAACTGAGGACCGAACTCGCCCCCATTTCTCATGCTGCTGCTGCTGCTGACACAGACTGAATGCAAGCAAAGAGATGGCGGCGCAGATATGTGTGTGAGTGTGGCAGGGTAGCCTTAGGGGTGACAGCACAACGAGCAAAAAGATGAAGGCTGATAAACCTGCCGTATTTCTCTCGTGAGTCTGAAAACACTGCTGGGAGCTCCAAGGTTTTCTGGGACCCTGAGCTAACCCTAAACTGACTTTGGCAGAGACGCTGACTTGAGTTTGAGACTGAAACTCCAATCACACTTAAGTTGCGAGAATTAAAGACTTGAGACTTGACTAAGGGTGTTTAGTCCGGTAGGCTCGGCTCGAGTGGGGACCAGAATTAGACATTTGTTAGGTTTTCAGCTGCTGCCGTTTGCTTTCACACTGCATTATGTCAAATGAACCAAAGGCTTTGAAAAAGCTGTTTACCTCCCCGCCTGTGGTGGCGCTACAACAAGAATCACTGAAGCAGTTGTAGCAGGGTTTCTCACATAGACATCATACGTAGACGCCTAATGGAGCGCTGAGTCATACGTAACAGCATCTGCCATCTTCTATGTGGCAGCAGGGTGATCGAAGCTCCTCAAGTCCTGTGCTGTGGGGACTCGTTTCAACTGTTTTACGAAACAAACTGGATTCATTGGCATTACCCTTCCAGGTAAGGATGAAAGATCAGCATTACGGGTGTGCCATTGTGGTGCAGGGATTAAGCACAACCCACATATGGAGGCCTTAGTCCTTAACACAGGTTCGATTCCCGGCCTTGGCGACCTTAGCTGCATGTCTTCCCCCT
>NW_015114353.1:119726-141132 GCF_001443285.1 Poecilia latipinna | reverse complement strand
CACATATTCCACATTCAATATGGCGGACGCTGTTAGGTAACGCAGCAACGGGCCGACCCGTTCCATGAGGCGTCTACGTATTTATGTCTGTGGTTTCTCTGGTCTTTGGCTAAAAACCACAAGCTATTTCTTCTGCTAGTGCTAGCATTAGTACACATGTTTGTCTAGGTTGTTCGACTAAACAGGACTGATGTGAACGCACCTTTAGCCTCCAGGTCCGAGACTCAAGTCTTGGTGAACAGTGAAGGTAAGCTAAAGATTCCTGTTTTTTTTTTTTTTTTTAAGAGTGTGCTTCTTTATAAGTCAGTAACGTTAGCAAATTATAGGACGTTCACGTTAACTGCAGCTTCATAACAATACATGAATGTCTCTTCCACTGAATGCTGCAATAAATGACTGGATTATTTAGGAAACAAAGTAAACGTGGCTTACCTTCGACATTGTCCCGCCGTTAAGCTAGCTACATTATGAGGACACTTCCTGCTGAAATAAATAAAAGCACGTCGTGTTCCACTCAACCAGAGGTCAACACATTGATTTACTTGCCGCACTTTGCCTGGTTCATTATGTTGTAAAGTCAGTATAGCTTTTGTTTGATATGACTGTCTTTATCCTTAAGAAGTGAGAACAAAGGTTATAAATGTGGATTTTAATTTTTATTGAAATATCAGAGTGAGGAGAAAAAAAACCCTCCAAATTATTTTTAGAGCACGATGTAAGTGAGTGGCAATTCAATATTATGTGGTTTTAACGCCTTTCTTTTCTTAAAACATAAATGTTTTTTGTAAATATAATTAGGTATAACCACGCTTAACCAATTTTCAAAAATAAAGACCAATTTTTAGCAGATTCATGGATGCTAAATTAAATGTGCAGAGTTAGAGATGCATGTTAGAGATGTCATGGATTTAATGTAAAAATGTTTAACTTCAGTCATTAGAGACTTGAGATTATTGACTCTGAGATTTGACTTGGGGACAAAAATGACTTGTAAACATGTCTGACGTCTTTGTATGGGAACAACCTACATACTAAACTTACAAATGCATTTCCTTTAAATGTGGCACAATTTAAAAGGAATTAAACAGGCTTTGAAATGGTATATTTTTGTGCCAGGAATCTCTGTTATAACACAAACCTCCAGTTTTTTTGTTGTTGTAACCCCTCCTAGCTTAGTTCACTGATGCTTTGGGCTGGCTAAAGAGTCATTTTAACCGTATTCTAGACAGTTTCCTGACGGCAACATGTTTAGGTCCAACACTGCAGCTGAGCTTCTTCATCTCCACATCAAGACACGGCACCACATTTAGAAGTTTAGTACTTCTTTTTCTTTCTTTTTCTGTACAAAGGATGCAACATCTGACAGGTTTATCAGGCAATCAGTGTTTGACGAAGTTTCAGAGAAGCTGCTCCTGTTTCAAAGTCCTCTATCCTGGTGGGAAAACTCAGCGCTCCTGCTTTCCACCATCTCGTCCAATCGGCTGCGTCTCGGAGCCCAGCTGGCATCCGGATCCATCCAGACAACAAAGCTGCCGAAGTCCTCAGCAGGACATTATGAAAGAATCTTTAAAGAAAGAGGTCACTTTTTTTTAAACGCAGATCAATAAAATCTATTCCCCCACGCGCAGCGATCCTCTTCTCCTTCCAATAAACCTGCTTTGTAACTTATCAGCAAAATTGGGCACACTATCTGAGTTATGGATTCACTTTGTAAGTCTTGTTTTTATTTATTTATATATATATATATATATATGTGGTCACATTTCCCTTTTCTTTCAAAGATAAATGCTTGCTAAATCAGTAAAATTTCACAATGACTTTCTTAAAATAATTTGGTGTCATTAGGTCATAAGGATGCCTGGCAGTGTTTATTTAAGGAAACCTGGGGGGGGGGGGGAATAGAGTCTGTTCAGTTTTTTTTTTGTGTGTGTGGAAAAAAGTGCAGCATCGTTCGTTTCATGAGTCAAGGCTGCAGCTCGAGTCTTCACCATTTAAATATAGCCTCACTCCCCGCGAACACTGTCACTCACAGGCTGACGGTAACTGTTTGACCTCATCTGCCACGCTCTCTGTGTAGAGTCCTGCAAAAGTATTCCCCCCCCCTCAACCTTTTTTTTTTTTTTTTTACACCTTTTATCACTTTAGAACCACAAATTCAAATGCACCTTTTTTGGACTGTAAGTAAGCCTGTCACAATAAGCAAACAATTAATCGCATAAGTTCAAATGAGCTCCATAATTACCATTCTGATGATTTTCTTTTCTTTTCTTTTTTTTTCTTTTTTTTTGTAGGACCGTTTTGTTCACAGAGAGTCCGTAATCCATTTTATTTACGGTTTTGGTTATAACCGGTTGTTGTTTCCATTTGTTTTATCATTTCTGGTTGCCGTTTTATTTTGAATATTTAAAATATCTTCAGTACAGTTTATTGCCCTTTGAAAGGGCAAACTTGCATTGTTACACCTTTATCAACATATTACTTGAAAACAGTCTTAAAACAGCGATATTATCGTTTATTGCTATAATTTCTGGGACAATTTATCGACTAGCAAAATTTGCTATCCTGATGGGCCTGATTGTATGTAATAAACTAGAGTAGTGTATGATTGTGAAGTGAAAGGCAAATTACACTTTTGTATTTTTTTTTTATCTATTTTTGTCAAATGAAAATCTGAAAAGTGTGGTGTGGATTTGTATTCAGCTATCCTGACTCAATGTTTTATAGAAGTACATTTCAAACAAGCTTCTGCCAGTTTTTCTGCGCAAAACGTAATAAGATCGGCTGCATGTTTGGTTTTCGTCCTACTCAAAGTTCAACCAAGTCTTTAGTATTTACTTTCAACCAACTTCTATCAACCAGCCTCCCTGTCTCAGCTAAGTAAATAATCCCCACAGCAGTACGCTGCCACCACCGTGTTCCAATATGAGGATGCCAGTGATGGACAGTGTAATATATATAATCAAAGACAGTTCAGGTTTGACTTTTATCTTGTTGGTATACATACATTCGCTGTGCCTTTTGAGGCAAACTGAAAACAGTTTATTTAGTTTTTTATGGATTTCTTCCAATATTAGTTTTCTTCATTCTGTCAAGAAGACCAGAGTAGTGGAGCGCACGGCTCATCATAGTTGTCCCTGTTTGCAGATAAATCCAGCTACTTTTTTTATTTTTGGTTTCCTGCAGCTCCTTCAGACTAGCCGTGGACCTTTTGCCTTCAAATAACCCCAGGGTCACACTTTGGACACCCCTGGCGTAAGGGGTGTGAATACTTTTACAACAGAGTAGCAAAAGTTTCACTAAAAAATTAATCATGTTCCCCCACCCGGAGATTATCTGAAAATTAATCATGTTTTTTTGTCACTTGTTTGTCTGAAGTTTCATTTGCGCTCCAGAAGACGCCATGAAGAGCCGACGGGGCGTTCCCACCGCTCGCTAGACAGGTTAACCATTCCCAGCACATGATGGCTTCCAGGTGGGTTTGGTTAGAAGTCAGAGGCGTCCCGCTCCCGTTGGATGGAGCGGTTTCTGCAGACCTCTGCTCGACCACGTGCGGGTCGTAAGGTTCTTTACACCCTTCGCTTATACGATCTGCAATTCACCTCACTATGATCATATGAACGGCACTATATTGGCCTGTAAAGTTATTTAACTGTCATCTGCAGCGCATGATGGACAGTAAAAGACGGTGCAATCTGGCGCACCGTCTCAACCTTTAAAAGTTTTTGTCCGTGATAGAATTTTAACAACCGGTATTAAAAAAAAAAAAAAAAAAACATCCCGACCGGGTGAAGACTGGAACATGTCAACATGTCAGACTGATGATGGTGTTGTAGAGTCACGACTCTTCTTGTGTGAACGACGACGTTTGTCATTTATTGTAACGGTTCCGTGTCTCGTTCAAGTGGAACTGGAGTAACTGGGAATCCCATGACTGTTCAGCCTTAACAGCGATGCCCTAAACAGAGTTGAGACAGTACAAGTATTTGATCAAAAACCCCGTGCTGCTGCCGATTGAGTACCAGTAGTGACAGCCTAAGAATAATTTTAGTGTCAACTATTGTTAGGTTTAAAAAAAGAAAAAGCTGAGTAGTTTGAGAACGCTGATCTCTGCTTCAAACGGATACTAGTCAAAGGGGAAGTGCAGCAGAAAATGTTGTGAGAACGCCCTCGCTGAAAGTGAAGGAGACAACGGTGACCCAGGAACATGTGCTGGTGTTGCTGATGCAGTGACCTCTTAGCTCAGAACCTGGATCTGGGAATGACGGGAAACCCGACCTGACCGTGTTCTAGCTGCAAGTTAGAAAACCAGTAGTTTACTAGTCGTCATTCTCAACTACAGGCTGCTACTAGCGTCTGTCTGCAGGCATTTTAGACATTCAGTAACCAACACAGTGGTGTTCAGACTTTTTGTTCAAACTTTTGGAGGCCACAAAATGTATTTTTGAAGTTTACAAGCACATGTGTTGGGCCTTTGTAATTCTTTCTGCTTAAAGTAAATGTGTAAGATTTTATTGAAATGAAAGGATTTGTAAATCACCATTTATTCAAAACATTACAAAGAATCTTTACCAACTGTGTTATTAGAAGGCTGGTGTACTGCTTATTAATATTTTTGGGTTGATTGTGTGATAGATTTTTTTTCTTTTAGCCCAAGTTCACCAAGAATTGGCCGAGGGTAACTCTTTCCTCTAAGGTGATTGCTATTTTAACCAGTGGTTGTTTCTGAATGTAGAAGCCTGGTTAATAAATTAGAAATTATTTCTGTTGTTGTGTCAGGCCAGATTCAATTCATTACAGTATTGCAGTCAGGGGCCACACAAAATCATTCAGAGGGCCACAAATAGGCCCCTAGCTGCACTTTGGACATCCCTGAACTAAGGGAACGTGCTCACGATCCTGAAAGTGAGGAAAAAACAAACAAAATAAACCTTTTGTTGTGATGGTACAGCAGCCATATTGGATTTTGAGGTTAGTTTCTAGAAAATCATAGATGTAATCCACAGAGGGCGTTTTTTGTTTGTTTTTTATTTAATAAAACACTAAATTTGTAGCCATTTGTCTCCCACGTCCACATGGAAACAGTGCTTTTGTGGAGCCAGAATGTAAATTTATTTTAAAGGGGTTCCGAAGTGAAACTTTGTGTGGAAATGTACAGGTAGAATGGATTTTAAAGGACTA
This sequence comes from Poecilia latipinna, assembly GCF_001443285.1. Lineage (NCBI taxonomy): Eukaryota > Metazoa > Chordata > Actinopteri > Cyprinodontiformes > Poeciliidae > Poecilia > Poecilia latipinna. The sequence continues at coordinate 135,954 of NW_015114353.1, read as the reverse complement.
TGCTGATCCCACCTCTTGACTGCAGAATAAAAATAAATAAATCAGGGTTACAGCTGCCAATAAACCATTAAATTAAACCAGTTTTAAGCCAAGTCACACTTCATTAATACCTAAAGCTTCCAAAATATGTAAATTTCACTTGAACAGTAACTGTGCTGCTGCTGCAGTGTCTCTGCTCAAGCATAAAATTAGTGACTGATCAATAATCTCTTGCAAATGTTATGACCTCAATCTGCATCTTAAAACATAAATGCTGAAAAAAAAATTACATTTTACTGGCTGAAATTTCTTAAAAAGGCTTCACTAAAAACACTATTCCCTTCATCTCCATGGAAACACTGAAAGAGGAAGTTGGAGCTTCCTTTAAATATTTCCACTTGTGTTAGCGGATTTTATTAATGCATTTTAATGCAAACTGGGTAAGACACTGTGACATTTAACACTGGTAGCTGGTTTTAAACAAAACTCCTGTAAAAAATGCACCTGTATGTAGCTTCGTTACACACAAAATGATTTGCTTCAAGTATCATTTTGATGATTATGACCTAATGCTGAAAAACAAAACAAAATGCAATTACACAAGATCAAAAAAAAAAAAAAATTATGGCGTAGACTTTCACAGGGACAGACGGGCTTAGCAAGGAGAGTAAAACACAAAAGTCTGTACTGCTAAAGAAACCAATTGGCAACATAATGGCATAGAAGTAAGAAAAAGGGCTGGACTGCTGCTTGGTGGTCCAAAGTGACTGTAATGCCAGATAGTATTCACAATAAATTTGATTTAACACAATAGGATATTACATCCTACAACGTGCTGCTAGCCACTTTTTGTATGTTTACTGACTGAAATGACTGGAGTTGAAATAATATCAGCTTGGCTGACAGCAGGCGCGTCAAACTCGTTTTCTAAAAAATCTGAATGTTCTTAAAGGGCCGGTTGTGCCGGAACGTATTGATAAAACCATAAAACTGTTAAAATATCAATAATTAGCATTCAATAAGTGTTTCTTAAAATTAAATATTAATCACACGGATTAGTCATCCAGGATTTCATGATTGTTTTTTGTGTATTTTTGCAACCAAACTCACAGACTTTGTTGCGCTAGTTTAGACATATTTGTAAGGAATTTTTACGATGTTTCCGCTAATGTGACTTTTTATCAATCGCCGTATTGATCATGATCTATAACTTCAAGTAAGGCTGAGGCAGCAGTCACTTAGAACCAATGTTCTTGGCCAATTTTGTGAAAACTTTGCAGTAAAATTAGGGGGGAAAAAATGTCTGGATCTGTTGACTTTGTGTGAATTTTGCTTATTTGTGAAAAACTAAAGGGACCTATTGATGTAATTGCGAGTCTGGAGGGCCACATAAAAAGCTACGGTGGGCCAGATTTGGTCTCCAGGTCTTGAGTTTGACACAAGTGGCTTACAGGATAGTGATTTCTCTCTCTCTATCTCTCTGCCTCTCTCTCTATATATATCTCTGTTTGACTTTTCATTGCACAGAACTGTCTTATTGCTCGCTAGCCTCATAAGTGACAGACAGCGCTCACTTGTTAACGCCCCCCATTTAACCACTATCCTTGCTGCTGTTTCCTTCAGTTTTGTCTTTTTTCTCTGACTAAAACGAGCCTTAGAAAATGTTTCCATTCCATGAAAACACATTTCCTGTATGTCCAGACTGCCGGCCTGTGCGTCGGTACGTGCAGGTTGGGAGTCGGAGCGGGTCGGACTATAAAAGTGTTGCTTTCATTTACTCACCACGCTGGTGAGTAAGTGAAAGAAGGGCTGCTCTGGTATGATTCAACTCTCATTCTGACTCCCCCAACAAAATGTCTAGATTGTTCGAGTCGCTGCTTTGGTTTCCATGCAATCATGCGCTCGCTTGCAACATTTTCACATTACATGTTCTGCTGCCACTTGTTTCACATGTTCCAAACAGCAGGCAGATTTTAACGCGTCACATGAGAAGAGCTTAATGAGCAAATTGGTGCAAAAGAGGAGAACATGATGGTATGATGGTGTAGTCGCTGACATTATCAGTGGAAATGCATCCAGAGCAGAGATAAAGACCAACTGTATCAAATTATATTTTACTGTTGCATAGTAGTATTTTTCCCCCCAAAAAAAGCATAAAATTACATCTGGCAAAACAAAAGCAAAGTTCTGATGGACCAATGAGAATTTCACTGACTGATTTTATTATTGTTTTTAGGTCTGAGTGACTGATTCTGATTATTATCCATCCCAAATTTCTCTCTAAGGACTGCAATAAACCCAAAGTCCTCTTTGTTGATTTTTAAAAAAAACACAAACCAACCATTAACGGAAAAATGAGTGGCACATTTGTTTTGAATCAGACAGAAAATGACTATTTTAAAAGATTTCCTCCATTTATGCTTCAAACCAAATATCAACAATCTTTTATTTATTTATTTTTTTCTTTTTTTTAAGAAAACTCAAAAATGTGTCTGAAAATTCTGTTTGTTGATGTTTTTACAGACAAAAAAAATATAGACATGCTTTTAATAAGAAAATATTTTTTGTTTCAGTATTTGGCCAAAAGATTGTTGGTCAGATTTACCTACTATTATTATTATTGTTATTACTGGGCCGCATCAATAATTTAAAGCGTCTGAAACTCAGTGTAAATTATAGTTTTTAATGAAAAGCGACTACTGTTCCTCCACTTAGTTTGTTTTTTCCAGATATCTGAAGTCGTCCAGAACATGTGATGTCTGAGTCAATTTTCCTTTAAAGCCCTGCAGAGATATGCTGTGATTGATTTAACGAATAAGACACGGAGTGAGGGGGTTCTGAACTGACCAAAGGTTGAAGTCAAGCAAACATCTGTCCCTCTGTTTCAGGATTTCCTTTTAAATAAAATAAAATATACGAAGCAAGAGGCTCTTGAGTAGAAAGAAAAAGCAACGTTTGTATTTGTAATCTTAAAAACGACTCGAATCCTTAATTCACATATCAGATAACGCGATGGATCAAATGACAAGATGCAACTCTTTTTATATTTGTGGTGCCTGTAAGAAAAATTTGACTTTGAGATTAATAATAATAAAATGTCTTGGCCAGGATTCTCTCACAACAAGAAATGTTTAATCTCAATTATATTTTCCTGGTGTAATAAAGGTTAACAATAAATAATAATAATAATCATTTTTGCCTGTAAAGATAAGCTGAGTAGACAGGAGTATTAGATTTTCAATCAGACCGTCATTGGGACCAAAATGCAGAAGCATTCAGTGACTAAACTCAGTTTCCAGATTCCTGCAGCTTTGCTTCTCAGATTGGAAATAAAAGAAAATGAAAGAACTACGAGGGGAACTGATGAACTTGAAAGTTTCAAAAGCGACTGGTTTTAAATCAGGTTTAGACGAGAAGTAAACTTGGCGTGCTAAACCATGAATCTCTATGTAGAGTGACCTCTGCTGATTTAAAAAAATAAAAGCACCTTTCTTCTTAAGCTTTTACTACTGCATCTAATTTGCAGAGTAAAAGCTGCAAAAATGTGTCTTAAAAGATTTGACACCACATGCTTTCTTTGTAGCTTGTGCATAAGTGTCTGTGTGCTTTGACAGGGAGACAACTTGCGGTCAGGCTGCTGTGAATAAACTGCATGAAGCTGATTTATGAGTCTGAAACAACAGCCCGTCTGCAACTCAAAGCAAACCGTCATCACACCCTCGATAAGCTTTGTTGTTTGCACGTAACCTTTCATTTAAATCTTTTTGAGAAGTCTCTCTCTTTTTTTTTTCCATTAAAGAAGCCAGAACAAAGTACTTCCTGTATCTCAGCCACAAGTAGAACAAACAAGTACTTGAGTTCACTATAGGATAAAGGCCTGCGTCCTCCTAAATAGATCCCTTTTGACAACCGCAGTCATCTGACCGCACCAAACACTTTTTTTTTTCTTCTTTTATTCCGTTCGCCGGTTATTTTAACGGAGGCCGCACACACAGCGCGTAATCACAGGGAGCAGCGAAGAGGCGACGGACGGCGGCGGCTGTGAGAGGCAGAGAGACAAAAGCCTCGAATCAGCTGGAGCCAGAGGCCTTCTCAGAAACCTCAAGAAGGAGTTATGACACAAGATGGACGCCGGCATGACGCATAAGTGGGAGAGTGACACACCCTGTTCCAAGGAGGCCTCGCTAGACTTGACCAAAACACATGACTGCGCTTCCATATTCGACTGTAAGCAACACCCACAGAAAGTCAGCGGGCCGAGAGCTGCTGCCGTGCAAAAACTATTCACACCCCTCGGGTTTTCACTCGCGTTTCGTCGCGTTGGGAGCACGGGCCTTTTGGTGGATTTCGCCTTGGTTACGTAACAGAGATTATGGGCGATTATAAAGTCAAAGTGCTCTTTCCTTGTAAACATCTCAATAGGCTCAATAATTTCCATTTGCACAATTGTTGAGAGAGCAGGTGAAAAATGTCTTCGGTCTGGTGTTTTGGTCTCATCTGGTCACTTTTTTTGAAAGACAATTTCGCTAACAGAGACCTCAGTTATGTATTGTTTTGGGTGTGTCCTTTATTCGTTTTGCATATTTACAATGTCTTTCCGATTCCAGTGTTAAATGTTCATAAGAAATTACAGTTCATTGATCTTTGAGAATGCGTTCCTGACAATGGTCTCCAAACAGCAATGTTATCGTTTAATGCGATATCTTCTGAGACAATTTATCGTCCATCAAAATGTGTTAAATATTATCCTCAGTAAAAGCAACTGTTCTGTTAATTACAATGAAAAACTGACACTGCACATCACCCATCTACACGGCGATGGACGAATCATGCCGTGGGAAATGCAAGAGGCTGCAAAAGACCAGTGATTGGGTTGTTGGTTCACTTTCCAGCTAAATATAAAAGCCAGAGCGACAATCGAGGCGTATTCGTGTGTCAGGATGGGAACAGTCAAAGTCCAGACCTGATCTGGACTTGAACACTGAGGCGCGTCGATGCTCGTCGTCACACAATCTGACCGAGCCGCTGAAATTTTGCAAAGAAGAAAAAGCAGAAATGTCACTCTTCACATGTACCGCCAAACACTTGGAGGTGAAATTTGAGTAAAAGGTGATTATATACATGCAACATCTTCTCGATTTTCATTTTGAAAACCTCATTGGAAACATTTATAATTCTCTTCCCGCTTCACATGCTTCCATGTCTCGGCACATTGAGCTGTTTGTTTTCTCTGCCTCACTGTTCCCGAAAAACCAGAGAGCGTTCCTCTCCTTCCTCTTTTTCTTTTCTTTTTTTTTTTTTTTCACTTTTCCTGGATGAAAGCATGTTACAGATACAAACTGTCCCCGGAGAATTGGACTTTTCCAGCTTTCCAGGTTTCGCCAGATCACACATGCTGGTGTCAGAGCTGACCCTTAATCAGCCGAGCTTTGTCAACAACAACTGAGAGTCACAATTATCTGCCCTATAGATAGGTAGGCTGCGCTCCGGGATCCGGGGGCTGTGGAAAGGGAAGAAGCTGTCAGATTGCAGTGGGGGGGAGGAGAGAGAGAGTCTGCCTTAGCCTCTGTGGCTCGTGTTTCTACTGCGTACTAATGGACCCCTGTCATCATTATGGACAGAAACAGGAGGGCGCCTGCCAGCTGCATGACCCCCATAAAACAGGACAGGAAATCCTCACTGAGAATGAAAGGGGAAAAGTCTCTTTTCTTTGCTTTTCTTTTCTTTTCTTCTCTTCTCTGTCACACTTATGAAATCAGAGAGCATCGCTTGTCCCCGTAGAAGGAAGGAAAGCTGAAGGTGTTGACATTATTGGAATGTATTTTCCTACTTCAAAATCTGGCTCCTTGTCCTTAAGTCATTTTGTAGCTGATCTGGTGGTACGCTTAAAGTTTTTTTTACCCGAGCTTTGCCTTTATGACTTGAAGCAGAATTCAGCTTCTATGCACCACAAATCTGGAACAGACTTCCAGAAAACTGCAAAACACCTGGAACACTGAGTTCCTTTAAATCTAGACTAAAAACCCACCTGTTTAGAGTTGCTTTTTAAACCTAATCATGAAACATTCATCAATAATTTGATGTGCAAAATGTAATGTTGTCGACTGCGTGTTCTACGACTTTGTAATTTTGTGTTTTTATGATGTGAAGCACTTTGAAATGCCTTGTTGCTGAAAGGTGCTATACACATAAAATTTGATTGATTGATTTAACGTCAAGACAGTAAAGAAAATTTGAAAAAAATCTGTGCTTTTTATTTATTTATTTTTTTTAAATGGTGCATGTAAATTTCTGGTTTCATGTGTATGTTGAGACTGTGAAGCAGTTGCTCTCCCACACGGTGAGAACCCTGTATAATTATTACATACAGTGGATCACCCTTTGCTCTGTTACTAAAGTCCAACAGCCTGTAATGGGACAGGACTTTGTCACACTCCTCTTTAGCAGCGTCCACTGAAACGTGACAGCCTGTTTATCAAGAGCTCCTTCCTATCAGATCCTCAGGAGTCTGTCCGCAAAAAAAAAAAAAGGAAAAAAAAAACCGGAACACGTTGTCCCCAGGAAGTCAGGTTCCTTATTACAGCCAATAAGATAGTGAGCTTTATTGTAGTTTCGAGGCTACACATTAATCCACTTTGTTGAATCCTCCTCAGCCCATCATGTGATTACTTTAGTCATTACCAGTAGTGCAGTCATAATTACTCTGTAGTCTGTCAGGATATGTTGACAGGGGAAAATATGGCATCATGATTTATGCAAGAGGTCCCAATTCCAGTTTCAACCAGAAAAGGAGATGCATAAAAAATCACTATCACATGATTTTATATTAAAAAAAGAAACGCCGCACTCGCCTTGTTTCGTGAGCAAGCATGAAAGTGCACACGCGTGAAAGCTTGGGATTGCGAATGCATGTCCGAGTTTGCGTGTGTGCATCTGTGTGTGTGCATGTGTGTGCGAGCCGCATCCATGGAGACGTGTCTGACGGCTGCATGATTCACAGTGTCACAACTGTGAGCAGAAAGGACTGGACATCCTGAGCGGAAACCACAGCAATCGAAGCTGCGTTTCCCTGCGACATCCCAACCTAACACTCTCACAAAGAGTCACTTGACTGGACCCGCATATAGGAAGTGAAAGAGGAAGCCCCACTCGTCCATCCTGTCCTCCATCCCGATCTCTGCTCTGCCGCTTCACGTGAAACGCGCTTGTAGGCCCGCCGCAGAGGGTGTGAGAGCCTTACTGTTGCAAAACAAGAGTGGAAGAACCGGCTGAGGCTGGAAACGTTTTGCTGCTGAGGGTCAAATGTCTGGTCAGTTGACTTTTAGCCACACAAAGAGAGAGGGAGAGAGCGCGAGGGGGTCAGTGACTATCACTACTGTGAAAGCAGAATGTGGTGATTTGAATATCAAGTGGTAAAGGGTAAATGGGCTTATGTAGCACTTTATCAAGTCCAGAAGACCACAAACGCTTCACACTACATTCAGTCATTCACCCATTCACTTGCTGACGGTGGCAAGATACCGCCAGACTCTGCCCCAGGGCGGTCTGACAGAGGCGAAGCTGCCATGCACCGGCGCCACCGAGCCCTCTGACCATCAACAGCAGGCAAGATGGGTGAAGTGTCTAACCCCAAGGACACAACGACAAACAGACTGAGTCGGGCTGGGCAAACTCCTACCACCATCGCCACCGTCATCGGTGACGGCTGCTCAGTTAATCACATAACTCTGATCTCTAATGGAGCTCTTGAAGTTATGTCTTGCCCAAGGACACAATGACAGAGGCGGATGTAGTGGGGACTGAACCAGCAACTCAGATTTCGACACAAATTTCTACCATCTACCATTTTTGACATAGACGGTCGTCAACATCAAAAATGTCAATACAAGGGCTCTAAGAGCTTTAAGAAACAATACACACAAATTTGCTTTGTTTTTATATTGTTTCTGTTTATCTTGTAAAAATGTTAAAGTAATTTTGTAGAGACCTGTAAACTATCGAAATTCTCTGCCAGATTTTTTACAAAATAATTCCAAGAAAAAAAGCCTGCAAAAACACCTCAAGGTCAAAAGTTTGAGGACGCATCAAACGCAAATAACAAGTATTGGTATTGGCGATACAGGCCCTATATTTAGTTGGTATCGGATTGATACTGAAACACGCCGTATCGCACGCCTCCAGTCCAAACCCCTAGTGTTAAGGGGGCTGATAACGCAGCTGGAGGTGGTGAGTGGTGGTTGGCTGTGGGGTCGTTTGGCCCGGCTTTAACCCTGGTGGCTCGTGGCCTCTGGCTGTGTTCATTGGTGTTAGTGTGCACAGCCTGGCAGCCTGCATTCCTCTGCCTCTCCCCACACAATGCAGCATTCCTCTGTCTGTGTCCGCTGTCTGAGATGCGGCCGGGCCTCGGCGGACCACTGCTGCCCGGCCGAGTGGCTGGCATCACGCTCGGCTCAAAACTCAACTTTCTGGCCAACATGCAAAAGTAATGCTTGGCTGAAATCTAACACTGAATATCCCCCTAAACACACCGTCCGCAGTATGAAACATGATCATGGTGCCATCGTGCTGGGAGGATGCTTTTCTCCGTCATGGATATGGAAGCTGGTCAGAGTGGATTGGAAAATGTATGCAGGTAAATACAGGGAAGGTATGGAAGAAAACCAGTTAGAGCCATGAGTACGGTAAATGCATGTTTTAGAACGGCCCAGTCAAAGCCTAGACTTAAATCTGGATGAGATTCCTTGCAAAGACCGGAAGCACCGAAAATACGTCAAATCAGACTCAACTCGAGCCGTTTTATTTCTGCCGACGTGCAAAACTGGTGAAGATATACCCTCCGAAAACCTGCAGTTGTAACTGAGGGGGCCGATTACAAAAGCGTGCCACACTTTTCGCATTTTTTTAACCGCACAAAGGTTTTAAAGCCACCTATGATTTCCTTCCACTTCACGATTACGTGCTACTGTGTCTTGGTCAACTTCAACGGTAAAATCCATGGAAGTTGGTGCATGATTAAGGGACTAAAATGCGTAAAAGTCGAAGGGGTTTGAACACTTTTGAGAAGCACCGTAGTCTTGCCTCGTTTTGGTGCAGTTTTTCCCCTCCTTTCTTTGCCTCGCTCCTCTCTACAGAAGCATGTTTATCCTGGACCGTTTTCCCCTGCTCTCCAGTCGCCTTTCTCTTGTTCTGATGCCACAGCCGTGCAGACACCTATCCCTCCTGCTGACTCAGTAGCCAGCCTCAGGCACTGTGGGCTCGGGGTGTTGGTGGCAGCGAGGGAGGGAGGGAGGGGGAGGTGGAGGGAGAGAGGGAGGGAGGAGGAGAAGGGAGGGAGGGGAGAGCGAGGCTCCCACATCAGGTCCCACCAGCCTATCACGTGCGAGAGAAAAGAGCTGGCTAATCGTTTCTACAATGGCAAACTGTCACACAGCGCCACAAAACCGCTTTCCTCACCAACACTTCTACAGTATTATTCCACTGTTCCTTAGAAAGCCCCATGTGATGCGTTCAAGTGCGCAAGCACCCGATTGGGGGGGGGGGGACGGCGTGTTCAGAAAACCGCAGAGATACACCAAAATATGTGACTATGTGCACAGAGGCTTGCAAATTATTTTTGATTTTTCTCTACATTGCCAACGTGAAATCTAGAGTTTTGTTGATGCGTGTCAGACTGTCACTTTGCGGGACTTTTAGGTGCAATTTAGCTGAATTTAAAAGCAATTATGTAATTCACAATCAACCGGATAAAATTAAGTTTACGGCCTCTCAGTAAACAGCTACCTGAGTGGCTTTACAGGCGATAAATGAGGTTTAAAAGAGAGGCAGCAGACGCACATCGTTTGGTAGAATAGGTTTATGAACCTTCCTCTGGTCACGTTAAGATAAAGTTTCCTGGTGGTGTTTTCTGCTACGTCACAGCAAGCAGACCTTAGCGGATCAGGCCTGTTTTTTTTTTTTCTTTCTAGAAAAGTTGCTTCTGCAGAACTGCTTTCCGTTGAACGGAGAGATGAGCTAAGCGCCGTCCACGAGGGTCACGCGTGTTCCAGCAAATTCCTGTTAACTGAACCACCTTGCTCGCTCGCTCCCAGTTTGGCTCTCGCTGGCAGGAGAGGAGTTACAAAGTCTCCTGTGACAGCAAAAAAAAAAAAAAGAAAGGGAAAAAAAACACTCTCTAAGATTCTCATAGAGGAGGTTATAAACTCCCTTTTACAATGTGACCACTTATCAACCATTATCACCCTGGCCTTGGGACTATTACGGTCATCCAAATATTGTTGTAGTGTTGAACCGGGAATGATCTTCAGTCCGGAACTTTGCTGTTAAGTTTTCACACACACACACACACACACACTTGTTAAAAAAAAAGAGAAAAACAACAAAAAGACGTATCGAGTGAGAAAATTCCTCCAGAGCAGGGCCAGCTGCGCCGTGTGCTGCTTGTTTCTCTCTTCCTCTGATGATGAATGCAGAGGTGATGTGTTTGTCTGAGGAAGAGAGTCGAGGGGAAGCCTGATTTCCACTCTGTTTTATCTGTGCCCCGCAGCCCCCCACAGTCCCTCTTGCCCAATACCCCGCCGCGCTTTCACAGGCCCCGGGGTCCCACAGGAAGCAGCACTCTGCAAAGGCCAAAGGTCAGGGAATGACCGTTCACCGATACACAACGCCAAGCGGGTCCGCCGAACGACTTTGGCTCAAAAATAAAACTAAGAAGTGAGTTTCAGTGCAGGGAATTATTTTAAAGTAGCAGAATATTGAGGAAGCGACGTCTGCGCCGGCACACATCTGTTTCCTTTTCGTGTTTACGTGCGTCGTGCTGCGCTTTCCTGCTGCAAGCTCATTTATGCAGTATGGCTGGATCTTTCTCCTTTTTTTTCTTTGCTTTAGTCTAATTTAACATTATAAATATCACTAAGACAAAAGTGTTTGACAAGGTTCTTGTAAATATTAAGCGTTATCTAGAGATGCACCGATCAATCAGCCAGAACTTGAAAAGAGCCGATCAGCCGTGTTCACCAAACGGCGAATGAAAACACTGGAAAATCAGCTTTTCAGCCACGTTTACTGAAGGCACCGGCGTTCAAGCTTTCCCTACTTTCAGTCCATAAATGCATCCGTTAACGCTATCGTCTTTAATTGCACCTTTAATAAAAAGATTAGAGGTGAAAAGATTTGATACATGAATGGAGATAATCTTGTGACAAAAAAATAAAAAATAAAAAGAAATGTAAGTGGCAGCTTTGTTGCACCAAAACTAGAAACTCCCACCACTTTTGGTCCATCAACCCATTGATTAAAAACTTGCTGTTTGACTAAATGTACTGGGGTTTATTAAAATCAGCACAAATAGGAACTAATCTTGCAACTTGTTAGTCTTCTCATACTATCAAAATGGACTCCAATACATATCTTTTTTTAGGAGTAGTAGTTCTTAGCAGAAAATAATCAATAACCAACAGCTAAAACACTTACAATAAACTACATCCTGCATCATTTCTGCTCCATAAATGCATCAACTAGCAGCTTCTCTTTCCTTTCATGCACTTTTTGAGTGGAATTAAACTTACTCAGTCATGTTGTAGCGGCAGAAGAGACTGCAATATTGGCAAATCAGACCTCAAAGGAAAACTGGAAGTCGGTATGGGCAAAAAAAAAAAAAAAAAAAAAAAAAAAAAGAAACAATCTGTGCATCTCTGTGACAAACTGATCTGACAAGATGACAAAGATGAGGAAGAGTGTGAGGTGCTATTGCACGGTAGCGATGGTTTGTAGCAGGAAAATGATTTGTCTGCAGATAAGACTCAAAGTTAAACTGTCAGATTAGGTTTATTGATCCAAATAAATGCAAAAAAAAAAAAAAAAAAAACAAAGAAAAAAAAACAGATATTAGATGGGGGGAAAAAAACGACATATATATTTGTATAATTAGATATTTTTTTGGAAGAAAGGCTGATACTGTCCAGCAGAATCCAATTCACAGAGTATGACTTGTTTAAGTAATTAATTCTCTCTCCCATTAAACCCCTCAACTCACCCCCACACACACAAAAAAACAAGCATAAACACAAACCATGATTTGAGCAATAAAAAAAGCAGAGAGAAAAAAAAAATCACCTCAATAAAAATTAACCATTAACTAAATGATTACATGGATGCTAATAAAAGCAAATCTGATTTCAAGTATTTCCTTTCAGACAAAATACAGATAAGCTATGGCAGTATAAAATAAGAAACATCTCATACATGACCAGCATGCATGCATCACTGCAATCCCCCCTCTCCCCACTCATTCTCATTTGTTGTTGTTGTTTTGTTTTTTAAACTATTATTTCAGTCATTGCATTTGGGATGGGGATGAATTTCGTCGTTGTTTTTTAAATGACTAACTCACATTAAATACTCTGGTGAGGAAGGGTTGTCGCTGGTGGAGCCGGTTTCGTGGTAGCAGTTCGCACCGGACAGTTTCTCGCATTTAAGTTTGTACGCGTCCCTCTCCCGGACCAGCCTGCTCAGTTCGTGCTTCAGCTGTTCCACCTGCGTCACCAGGCTCGTCTTCTCGTGCTCCAGGATGTGCTTCTGCTGCACGCGCTTGAAGCGGCACGACTGCGCGTAGCCTCTGTTCTTCAGGGTCCGGCGCTTCTGCTTCAGCCGCATCACCTCCTCCTTGCTCAGGCCCCGCAGCAGCCGGTTGAGCTCCCTGACGGACATGGAGACCAGCTGCTCGTCCGAGAAGTGCATCTCCGCGTTGGACCGCCGGTCGTGGCGGCCGTGCTGCGGCTGCTGGAGCTGGTGATGAGCCCCGAGGACCTGCTGAGCCTCCGGCGACTCCGGGGACTCGCTCCCCATTTCGTCTTTCAGATAGGGGTCTTGGCAGTGACTGCCCGGGATGCCCTGCATGTCGGGGTGACCCGGGAGGCCCGGGTAGTGCTGGACGGGGTCGCTCAGGTGGCCGTAGCCGTCGTAGTCCGGCTGGTAGGACTGCGGGTGGTGGCCGTGGGGCGCAGACGGGTGTCCCTGCTGCGTCGTGGCCCCTATTAGGGCCTCCATCGCGTCCTCGGGCGTCAGGCCGAAGGCTTGGGGGTACATCTGATGAGGGTACCCGCCGTTGTTGTTTGGTATCCAGAACTGGTCGCTCCCGGGGTTGGTTCTCTGCTCGTTCGGGTTGACGTTTGGCGACGAGGGGACCGAGTTGCAAGGCGTGCTGCCCGGGGTGGAGGAGACGGAGTCCGGTCTCTGCAGCTGGCCGCACGGCCCGATGAAGGAGCGGTCCAGGCTCTGCATGGTCTCCTTCTTGACGCCAAACTTCATGAAGTCAAAGTCGTTGGCGAAATCCATGGGGAGTATTCTGCAGACCCCCCACCCTACTACCACCACTCCAACTTAGGATGTGATATAGAACAAGGTGGCCTCGTCACGCAGCTCCAAGCGGCCACATATATTTCATTCAGTGAGAGGAGAAAAAAAAGGGCCTCACTTGCAAAAAAGAAAAAGGGAAAGTACCTCCAAACTTTAAAATCAAGTATTAAAAAAAAGAAAAAAAAAAAGGAGAAAAAAAAGTATCTTCCACACCTAATGAGCGCTGCCTGCCCGGGAGGAGGAACCCCCAATCTGAGAGTTGTGAGGACTCCTGAACGCTGGACGCACCTCTGTGAGCTCAGGAGAAGCGCACTTTCTTCATAAAGCTGAACTGACACGAAGTCACGCCTTCCAGACTACACCTCCACGCTGCTCTCCAATGGAAACATGCTGAACAGGCTGATTTGCATAAAAGCTATTCCGTGTCTCCCCCTCCTGCCGTCCACGGGAGAAGCTTTTTTTAAAACAAAACACCAGTATGAAAGATTGTTGTTCTACCCATTTTAATTTAGATTTGCTCCTGACTCATAGTGGTGTGTGCTGTCAAACTGAATTTTTAGAAATCAGCGGGGCATTATTAATCCCTTGTCACTAAATAAATCTAATCTAGATTGGGTCTGAAATATCGTATTTTTACATTACTTATTTTATTTTTTGGCTATTTATTTATCATAAAATAAACAAATAAAAATAAATGATGATAGACAAAAAGAGGGCAGAGAGTCAGGTCATTTAAAACAACACTGGTTTATGTTGTCTTCCGAGTTGTACTTTTGTGAATACTGACATCTAGTGGATAAAAGATCACACTGCAGGTGCAAGATGAGGGATTCCCCAAACTTAAAACTGTGACGTGCCAAGGACCACGTTCAGTGCAGCCTGTCTGCTTTTTGCATCAACAATAAAACAGTGCTGTTTTTAGATCATGTAAAAATAAAAAAAGATACACTACGGCAAACATAATACTGACAAAATAAATGCTGGCAATAAGAATATTGACAATATTTTGCATGTGCCTTCTTAGAAACTTTATTAGCAGTTTAGTTGCAATTACGTTTTGCTGATTTTTTTTTTTTTTTTGAGACAGATTCATAAGGTGGATGAAAAAGGAAATGGTTACAACATTTTTTGACTTTGCACGTTTGTTGTCTTCCAAACCGTTTTCCTGTTTGGAAGACAACAAGCTTGGCCAGGTTGGATAGATAAAGTCCGTGACCATCAGTTTTCAGGTTTTACCACTAATTCTCAATGTATTTTTGGTTTGGACTTTGACTGGGACACTTAATCACACAGACATGTGTTGTTTTAAACCATTTCACTGTAGTTCTGGCTGTACGTTTGGACTGATGCTCCTGTGACCACCAACATGTTCCACAGTGGCAAAGTAATAAAGTGAAGGCATTGTTTTGTGCATAGGTTTTCTAGCCACAAGCTAACTTGCAAACCCAGTCCTTGGTTGGAACTTTGGTTTTTAAAAGACTTTTAATTAATATATTCCCCTCACACACACACACACATACATTGAATTACTGTGACTATTAACAAGAAAAACACGAAAATGCATTTTCGTGAATACTAATTCTCCTCAACAAAGTAGGCAAGACTTCTAACAATTTGCTTCGTGCCAAATTTTCTGTGTTCTTGACTATTAGGCGCCTTGACGTCAAGTTATCACACCTAAGCAATGGATCTTCTTCACCTCCTCCAGAGTTACCATGGAGATCTTGGCCACTTCTCTTATGTAATGTCACCTTGACCAGCCTGTCAGTTTAGGTGGAAGGCTGTGTCTAGGTTGTTTGTGGTTGAGCTGTACTCTCTCCATTGTCAGATGATGGGGATAGTGTTTTCCTTTACACTATCACAGCTTTAAACTTCTCCTCTACATCCGCTCTGGCCTGTCAGCTGTGTTCCTTGGCATTCATGATGCTGTTTGTTCACTAATGTCCTCTAACCAGTCTTTACAGAAAGCCCCAAAAGAGACTAAAAACCTGAGTGATTACACACAAGTGTCAACAGGTATTCCTACTGCAAAGGATCTCAAAGGGTTACGCAGCGTGCCCTGAGATGACCCTCTGTCAATGCTTACTACCAGTGAAAATCTCACTGACAAAACCTAAAGGACTTGAGCCAAAACCAATAGAAATTACTGTAAAAGAATGGCCTGGCATTGTTTTAGCTAGTTTGATTTTCTGGGAATTGAGGAAAAAGAGGAGACAGTGTGACTGAGTAAGGATTTCTCAGGGACACATACCAGGACATGTGCCAAGAGACCCGAGCGATTGTATAAGTTATGGGAAACATAGGACTATAAAAGCCAAACAGCGCATATAGTAATTACCGTGCGTGAAAACATGAAGCCCTCTGAAAATGTATTCCGAGCACGCGAAGCAGCCGCCAATTCCTAATATATCCATCCCCCTTTTGCACATTTTGTCACATTAGAACCACAAAACTTAGTGGAATTTATTGGGATGTTATACAAAAGAACGACACAAAGTGGCACAAAATTGTGAAGGAAAATGATACATGGTTCCTATTTCTTTTCCCAAAAACAATGTGGGATGCATTTATGTTCACACCTCTGTACTATAATACAACCAAATCAAATCTAGTACACCCAACTGCCTTCAAAATCAGTAAATAAAGTCACTTTGGGTCAAATGTCTTCTCAGTATTAGAGCTTTTCCGAGAAGGAACCAAACCTAGCAAGATATTGGCCTAAACTAAAGAGAAGCAACCGAGAGACCCACAGGACACTTATGAGTCTTGCTCTCCACAAATCTGTTCTTTATGGGAAGTCACATTCATAAGAAAGCCATAGAAAGTTATGTTTGCCACATACAGTTGTGGTCAAAAGTGTACATACACTTGTAAAAAATCATAATGTTATGGCTGT
>NW_015114353.1:113922-114986 GCF_001443285.1 Poecilia latipinna | reverse complement strand
GTAACTGAGGTAAGGGTCACAGCAAACACGTGGAAGAAGGCACTCTGGTCAGATAACACCGAAATATATCATGTTGGCCTACATGCAAAACGCTACATATAGAAGAAACCTATCAGCTCACATCACCCTGAATGAAAGAGGCCCTTAAAACATCACGGAGTGAAGACGCTGTTTTTCAGCAGGGACAGAGGAGCTGATCAGAGCTGATGAGAAAGACGAGTTGAGCTGAATACCAGGGCAAAATGGGAAGAAAACCTGTAAAAAGCTGCATTTGAAATCCAGAAACCTAATCTCTACGCAGACGCACTAAAGAAACCTGGCAGTTATTAAAGAGAGTAAATTATTAAAGGGTCAGTGTTATGTAAAATCAACTTTTGTGAGCTTTACATCATGTTTTGGTGTTATTCCCTCATCAAAAACATACCTTGATTTTTCTTGCATGTTTGAGAAATGCTTTTGTCTCCATGGCAACCATTCAGCTAACGCCTGGATGGACTTTGCTCCACCTTGGAGATGCAGCTCCTCCTCTGCAGCTCCAGTTTCCAAGTTTTTGTCTTACATAGCAGCTCCTTCAGATTAGACAGCAGCAATTAGCAAAGACCTGGTGGAACTGCTGAGCTCATTATACGAGCTCCTTCTCAGTGACTATATGGAAAAAACAATGTTATGATGACTTCCTGAAGGTTTCAGAAAGAGCAGGAGCTTTTAAAGAGACCCAGTTTCAACAAGGTCACATTTCTTTTAAGTCATATTTGATATGTGCAGCATTTTTATAGCAACTGAAGGGAACACAGTTACTTGATTGTGCTATAAGATGATACTTTATGTCTGGCAAAATACATGAAACTGCTATGTCTGGCAAAATACATGAAACTGCTCCTTTAATCAGCATTTGTTTTTTTTCTTTTTCATGAAGCGCAGATCAGAATAGGCATTATTGGCCAAATTTGAACACAAACATGAATTTTCACCTTAGTCCTACTTTGCTCTCCACGTACTAACATTTTAAGTATACATCTATACAATTAGTAAGATATAAAAAGTTGATTTATATATATATATAT
>NW_015114353.1:87254-107985 GCF_001443285.1 Poecilia latipinna | reverse complement strand
ACAAATGAGCCTCATTACAAGGCATATTTTAATTTATTAAACATCATTGTATATGTTAGAATGGCCCAGTCAAAGTCTAGAGCTACTGTAAGTTCAGTTGAGGATGTGTGTCATTCTATGAAAACTACAAACCATTTCCATCCTATCTGACTGGGCTTGTGCTATTTTCACTATCTACTAATTCTTCAGCGCCTGCAGGAACATATTTTCACTGTATTTCAGTCTGAGGTTTCAGAATAAAAGCCCTTGAAGACAAATGTGTGCAACACTATTCATGTCTTTATTTGTATTTTTTTTTTCGAAAACCACTTATTGTTTCACCACTTTCCAAAATTGCACTATTTTGTGTTCAGTTTATTACACAGTTCCAAATAAAACACACTAAATACATGTGAATGCTCTGCAAGACTCTGTATGTTTATGCGTCACCATGGCGATGCCTTATCTGCATCTGCAGGCGTCTACAAGAAATGGGTCACAGCTCATTTCATTGGGTTGCTGCTTTACAGACGATGAGGCTTGAAGGATGAACACTTTCATTTTGCATGGATCCTGATTGGTCTTCCAGCACCTGCTGGGACGTTTTTCAGGTTTTTTTGGTTGCCAGACAACCATAAGACGACCTTTGAAATGTAGCTAGTCTAAACTCATCCAGTAACACCAGGACAGTGCATACCAGCATCTCTTCCAGCAAACGACAATAACCACCACAAGCTTCTTTTTTTTTCTCCCTTCCTAATTCATTGTTCAGTCATTTCTAAGTGATACTCTACGCTACATAGAAACAAGCTTGGACGAAAACACAGTGACAAGATGGATAGAAGTACTTTTCTGTAAATATTGTTTCAGTTATTCGTTTCTAATTGAAGACACAATTCATTTAAAATGTTTATCTGTTAAGACAACATCTGAGAATCTCTGTTTCAAAAAAAAGCAACACATTGGAGAATCATTTTTATGCCTCAACGCCACGTCTTTGCCTTTCTGTCTTAAACTGTACACACAACATCTAGGCCTCAGGGCAATGCTTCGTCTCTTTGGCTATTTTGTAAACACAAAAGTCTATAATAAAAGGTGAGCTTCGTTTACTGCTCAGTCCAAATATAGCAAACATGGAGCGAACAAGCAGCATAAGAAGAAAGACCATAGCGAGACAACATAAGACGGAAGTCATGATTGCAGGAGAACAACTCAGGTACGGTAGGAAGGCGGGTGAGGGGGTGAGAGTACGCTATGTGGGTTTATGGTTCAGATAAAGTTCAAAACTCATCGACGATTTGAACATGGATTTAAGGTTGAGGCTTCACGACGGAAAGCTGATCAAGGATCGGCGGTACCACCTGCGGACATATCCGAACTGCTTTGTGGCGCAGGAGCTGATCGACTGGCTGGTGAGTCACAAGGAGGCTTTGGATCGAGCGACGGCCGTTTGTCTCATGCAGCACCTCATGGACCACGACATTGTTCATCACGGTGAGAGGTGCAGATACTGGATGCCTTATCAGTGGTACCCATGTCAACCCTATAACCCAAATAGTGGATCAGCAAATCATATGCAAGGAACTTAAAGGGGAATTATGTATTTTCCAGGCTCATAGTGTCATTTTATAGTACAATCCAGTAACTGTTAACTTCAGTTGTATAAATGCTGTATATGTCAAACATGACTTAAAAGAAATACGACTTGAAATTAGGGCTCTGTCTCTTTAAGATGCTCCTACTCTTTCCAACTTCCACCATCAAGACATCATCACAGTCCTTCTCATTATACTGTTTACAACCGTTTTTAAGCACCTTTCACTGAGAATTCATGTGATGACGTCAGCAGACGTGCAGTTCCACCAGGTGTTTGTTAATTGCTGCTGCTGCTAGTCTGAAGGATAGTGAGGGAGGGGTGATCTGTGAGGCGACGTTCTAACCAAGGCTGGATGAAGAGCGGGGATTTAAGGGACCGCAGACATGAGATGGTCGTTGGTGACAGACTGGTTGGTCTTAATTTTTTTCAGAAACTTCTGATCTGTTTGAGTTTTCACATACAGTCATCTCCTGGGTTTACTGTGAACGATGTAAAAAAGGTTAAAAAAAAATCCATGTAGCAGCAGACATGTGGACAAAAGTACCAGGTTGGTGTCAAAGGTCAGAGGAGAGTGGGAGATTCCAATCATTGATGTTGCAGCAACAGAACCAAAATATCTGAGGACGTTTCCGACACTTTGTTGAATCTTATCACAAAGAATCAAGGCAGTCCTGAAGTAAGAAGGGGGTCTGACCTGTTACTATCAATGTGCTTGTAATAATGTGGCCAGTCAGGGTGAGCAAGTGTAATTTTAGACATTGGGTATGAATACAGTGGATGTTTCTGAAGCGCTCTCTGCACATGTTAAACAGTGTGCTGCTTTTTCTCCTTAGTCTGTGACAAGAGACCCGAATTCAAGGACGCCAAACTGCTGTATCGTTTTCGCAAGGATGACGGCACATTTCCCTTCAACACTGAGGTGAAAATCTTCATACGAGGGCAAAGGCTGTATGAAAAGTAAGAACTCGATACACAAAAAAAAGTATGTCGACTGAAAATAGCTTGGTCATGTGACCGGGAGGAGTACCGGTCACATGACCAAGTGATGGACTTCAAATGGATATTTTAAAAATTTCAAATATCCATTATCATTTTTAAATAGAAGTTCTTGAATTTGATTCAAGTTGTTGTGGAAAAGTTGGCAAAGCAGCATGTTTACCACTGTGTTGCATCACCTCTTTTCCAGCAATTCTCTGTAGAAGTTTCTGAGGTAGAAAAAAAAAAGAAGATATGTTTCTGAAAGCTACATTCAGAGAACACTCTTTCCTGTTACAGCTGGCTGCTTCGTTTGCATGGCACCACAACTCTAAATACAAATCCATGTAGACTTAGCTTTAAAATTCAGGAAGTTTGTGGTTGGTTGGTTTTCTTTGCTGTGATGATGCCTCTGGTAAAAAATAAAAATAAAATATCTATATTTCACCAATTTATGCCATGTTTGTTCAAAAATGCTTTTGTAGGTTGAGCAGCAGAGTTTAGTCAATGAAAATCTTACAGAATGCAGAAAGAATTCAGTGTTTCACTTTTTTTCTTTTTTTTACATTTTATCATGCTACAGCCTTCTTCCAAATTGTATTAAATCACTAGCAGAACTCCACTGGACACTGGCAGGGAAAAATATGGTAATTGTTTTATGGACATAAACCACACAATCTGCGTGCTGCTCAACCAAGCAGCAAGCAGATGCATTTTTTCCAGAGTTGTGGCAAGATTAAAAGGGAACAAGCAGTTTTTTTTTAAAGATTTATTTAAAAGCAACACATTTTTTAATGTAATATTACGCTTCTGCAAAGGAAGATTAATTGCTTTTATCACATCTGAGGGGATAAATAACTGTGGATTATTACACAAACTAATGATCTACGTATTTCCTTTCTCAAATTTCCAGAACGTGTTCTGAGAGAATTTGTTTCATGATTTCAATCACCGGTTCTTTTCAGTCTCGTCGCCGACAAAAACTCCATCCTGCAGCTGAGAGAGGAGCACGGGGTTTCGTATCAGCGCTCATTTCCGGGCTACCAGCTGATTGACTGGCTCCTGCAGAACGGGGAGGTGGAGAACCGGCGTCAGGGAGTGGACCTGAGTCGGGCGTTGCAGGAGCATGGCATCATTCAACACGGTGAGCGCAGAGCTCATTTGCACTCCGGTAAAGGGTAAGCAGCGGCTGCCGGTGGTGAGTGGCCACTGGGGACTTTTGGCAATCAAAAGCAAACACACACACACACACCCATTCATTCTTGAAACACGTTCCAGTGTTATTTAACGCATGCATTCCATTCCCATCACCAGTGACAAAGAAGCATGACTTCTTCGACAGCGGGCTCCTCTATCAGTTTTGCATCAATTTCCGTCGGCGCCGGCGCCTATCTGAGCTGCTAAATGAAAGGGAGCAAGAGAATGACGGGGCTTCCATCCAAGAGGAAAACAATTTCGACAGTCCGTTTTTTCTACGCAAAGACCCCATCCAAGAGCATAACAGTGCTTTTCAATCTAGTTAATACCAAATTTTCTGTTTTCTAGTTGTAAAAATGCACTTTGATTTGAATGTTGACTTCTGAATACACTTTTTTTTTTTCCCTTGCAGTTGGGCCGAGTAAAGACATAAAACAGATCACAGGTGGCCGGAGATCCAGTCTGAATTCGCTTCAGCTTCATTCTGGCGGATTTCAAACTCTCGGTCAACTCTCTTCAAACTCAGTTGTGAGATGTAATCCTAAATCAGGCAGGTGGAACGATTGCATTCGGAGCCCAGATAAATGAAATATGATGTGTTAGCGATAGAAAATCTAAAAGTCTTAAAAACATAGAAAGTTGACAAAACAACAAAAAAAAATCAGTTTCCCTTGTTATTCAAAGATATATATCTTTAGATTGATAGATAAAATTATTTAATCCTAAGAAAATGTATATTTTTAATTTATTTAAAGTAAAGATAGATTAAATAATTTCAGTTTTGGGACTTTTTAAATCTTGAAACTGTGACACGTGTGGCATTCCGTACATGCTTCTTATTCTTGTGTGACATGTTTACATTTGGCCGAGTCTTCCTTTTACAGTCGCATCTGTGCAGCAGTATCTTCATTTCATTTATGGCTGCTCATCTCCACCGTCCAGCCCGTTTATGGCCGATAAGGCCTGTTAATCTAATGATAATCTAGAGCAGAGGTTCCCAAACTGTGGGGCGCGCCCCCTAGGGGGGGCGCCGTGTCATTGCAGGGGGGGCGCGGGAAGCCGTCTGGATGAAAAAAACAAAACAAAACATGAACACTGTATGCACTGGGTTTTTAACTTAGAATGGCCAACTCTCTGTTATTCCTATGTCAGTTTGATACAGTAGGGCTTCCACACGTCCCATATTTGTGTCCTCTGTCACTTTTATCAGCAGTTAAAACTGTTTAATCTGTTGTTAACATGTTGTAACCTGTTTTTCCGAGCCGCCTTTAAACGCAACATGAGCGCTACGACGCTCGCGCTGGGTTTACACCTGTGAAGGAGACCTGCTGCTGCTGTGGAGCTACGTAGGTTTGTGTTAGAATCACGGCAGCAAACCAGCAAAACGCAAAGAACTTTTCACAGTTTTACCCTCCAAACTAACCGACCGAGTTGAGTAAAGCTGTTGGATGCAGGTAATGTTAGCTAAAAGGTGACTAGCTAATATCAATACAGAACCTTAAGCTTAACAAGTACCTTGTAGGCTACCGATGTTGGTGTCTATTTTCAGCTACGTACATACATTTTGGCCCCCCGTCACACGCGTCGTTTCAACCAGACAGCCATTTGTAATCCCTGGGGGGTGGGCGCAGAATATGTTTGGAAACCACTGGGGGGGCGCAGAAGAAAAAGTTTGGGAACCACTGATCTAGAGGAAGTCTTGAAACATCAAAGCCATTAGCATTTATCAGCCTCCGCCTATTACCTATCGGGTGAGTTGTAGTTATTACCTCCAGATAGGCAACAGGTCTTCCACAGAAAGTGCTGAGTTTGCTAGAGCCATCAGATCAGAGGTGGTGTATGTAGGCTCTACCTGCAGAATGAAAGGTGAAAGTCATGGTGACATTTTCTTTGGACCCTGCTCCAGATTGTAATGGAGCAGCTTAATGAACTTCATTAAGGTGTCGCCCAAACCATTGTGTATTTGGGGTGAGGGTATGGGGTTATTTCCATGTTAGGACAATTTGAAAGAAAAATAATCAAAAAGGTTTCATAGAACTTAAATTTGTATTTTTCTTCAACAACAAACCTATCTTTAAAACAACATTCTTGACCATAAATTGATAGTTCTGGGCCTCCTCCACCCTTCGGTGTATATATAAAGATACAGTTTTATATTTCTGTATGTAGTGCTGCTCCCTTATTAGACAAAATTGCACAAACATTTTCATTTTATGAACTCGGATTCAAACTTCAGACTGAATCCTGGAAAACTTGTAAATGACGGTGTATGCCCTCTAGTATAGCATAGCAAAGCATAGCATAGCATAGCACCATATTGTGTTCAATAGGGGATTGCTTATAAACCCAAACATCTTTTCTGGCTCTACAGTTTTAAAAAGACATGTCACATGTCAGGAGTTACTGGCCCCTGGAGCACCCTTCATCAAGAAAGTGCTTACGGTGAGTGACTGTATGTGAGAAATCATATTTAGTTTACATATCACACACATGATTGTAATGCTTGTAATATTTTTATTATAACGCTTCTGGTGTGTGGACCAGAATAGTGGAATAGTCTATGGTGGGGACTAATGGGTATCCTTAAAGCTGCAGTATGTAATTTTTATGAAAATTTTTTTTAAATTGTTGAAACTCTCACCATGTTATGAGACAGATATTCTGTGAAAAATATTGCTTGGCAGTGCTAAGACCCACCCCCTGGCTCTGATTGGTTGTTTTTGGTCGGGAGCGGTGCCTTTCTTCAAATGGCAATAGTAGCTCAGGGAGGAGTTGGAGGAGATTGATCCTTTCACAGATTATGTGTCTCATATGATACCGTCAGGACATGGTGATAGTTTTAACAAATATGAAAAAAAAAAAAGAAGCTGCCTATAAAAGTTACATTCTGCAGCTTTAAATGAACTAAACTGAACCAGACATGTTAGTCACACTCAAGTTCGTCCTTGAAAAACAACAATTATAACTCAGTGCTAACTGTAAGTTTGCATTTCCCACCAACTGTAAGATGTATTTTAACTCACCGTGACTCCAGGTGATCGGTGACGCCCTGGGCTGGGGCATTGTGGTCAGAGGCAGGGCTCCCTGCTACGTTCAAGCCGTGGATCCTGGCAGCCCTGCGGCAGCTGCTGGAGTTAAGGTGAGAGAAAAAAAATTTGACAAATAAATCACACGACACAGTAAAACGTTAAGTGTTTAGACAGAAGTGAGATCCATGAGTGTAACCAATCTCCATAGATACGGCAGTTTGTGTGCCAGGTGCATGGCAGGTGTGTTCTTTACCTGGACTACAAGACAGTGACCAGGCTGGTGATGACTGGACCTCGTGTTGTTGTCCTGGAAGTTATGGAGCAACTGGAATGAAAACTACGTCTGAACAACAATAATGTTAATAAATGTTGAATAGGAACAAAACAAATGATTGTGAAATAAAAAAAAAAAAAAAAAAAAAAAAAAAAAAACGAGGTTATGAGTACAAATACCTTGCTGTTCACCTGAACAACAGACAGGACTGGAGTGAAGCCTTCTACCAGAACGGACGGGGCAGACTGTACTTCTTACGGAAGCTTATGTTATTCGGAGTTTGCAACAAGATGCCGCAGATCATCTGTAAATCTGTTTGGGACAGTGTAATATCTTCTGCCATTATCTGTTGACTGGAAAAAGGCTAAAGCCGAACAAAATAAGGCTGGTTCTGTTCTGGGGACTCCTCTTAAACCTCGAGAGATAATTGTGCAAAGGATTCTTCATAAAATAAAATAAAAACATTACAACCATGAGCATCCTCTTCATTGTCATACAATAACGGTGTCTTCAGTCAGAGGACTCTTCAGATTTGGTGTAACAGACTGATGCTATTCTTCCTGCCCACAGACATCAGCATCTACAACAACTCCACTCTAAGAAATAATCCTGTAAATTTACAGTAAAATACTGGCAGCAATAGACGCCAGAAGTTTACTGTAAATGCACAGTAGCAGTACCGTAATTAATCCTGACAGTAGATTACCGTCAATGCAAGTACGGTATAGATACTGTGAAAGAACAGTAAACTTCTGCCGTCTGTAGCTGCCAGTAGTTTACCTTTTTTTTGAAAGAACGGTGATCTACCGTTTTTCTGAAAGAACAATAAAAAAAATACTGGTAGCTACAGACGCCAGGTTTTTTTTTTTTTTTTTTTACAGTTCTTTCAGAAAAATGGTAAATAAAAAAAAAAGCTGCTGTCTGTAAATACCAGTATTTTACTGGAAACTTACATTTTCAATCCTGTAATTACCTTTTAAAGTGTTGTACTGCAAGTAATACTGTCAAGACGCCAACACACCGCATACGTAGTACCGCCAACAGGGTTTATTAGAAATAAGAGCGAGCTGCTATTCCTGAGGCTGCAGCTCACCCCTCTGATAAACCGTTACACTCAACAGAATAGCTTCACTGCTAACACACTGAACTCTCCGCTCTTCCGGTGTTCTGTCAGATCAGCATCAGTCCTGGTCCTCCAGCTCCTCTGATCCCCCGCCCACATGACAGGTCCATCACATGTGAGGGGGAGTCAGCAGAGTCAGACAGGGGATGCCCATAACACTCTACACATAATGATCACCAGGCACATGCAGGGGGTGGGGGGGCTGGGGATGCTTGAGCACCTGCCCCTTTAGTGGTCTCTGCACGGCCCTGGTGGGAGCAACTCTTTAGCAAACACCATCTCTTTAGGGAAACTGACAAACCTATCTTTGAATTTGACTAAACAAGTGTTTAATTAACATTGTCGTTTTAACATACAACACCAACACTGGTAATTAGGCCCGAACAGCGAAGTGCTGCGAAGGCCTATTGTAATCTAACACTTTTGATTATGCTCTGTGGATTTTGATTCATTTCCTAAAAGATTTACTATGGCAAGTATTTTTTTTTCTTTCGGTTTATTATTGTCTTTAAATGCTGGTTCTCTGAGATGCAAATACAAGTAAAATGTCTTTCCTAGGAAAAAAAACTGTATTGTACAATTATTTTACGGTAGTTTACTGCCAGTCATCAGTCTTGATTGTGACAACAGAAGAAGACATCAAATTGACAATATCCTACCGTATTTTGGAACAACAGCATGTTACTGCTGGAATGTCGCTGTAAGTTTACAGCCATTTCTTAGAGTGTCTTTGAAGTAGGGTAAAATACGGAATCGTCCCGTATTGAACCGATACGAGACGCGGTTTGTTCCATATTTCTATAAATGTCTGATACACACGCCTATCACACACATATCGACACTAAATATAACAACAATGACCACAATAAAACACAGGATATAAGGTCAGCTAAACTGTCATGGCCGGAGCTACACAGGACCCTCCAGAACGCAGCACGAACGGCGTTGCTGTCACGGTTGCAACAGGCGTTTTTTATATTCTCCACCCGAAGCTCCACCATGTCCTTAGAAACAAGAACTCTTGCAAAAATACAGACGTGAGAGGGAAGACACACATTCCAGGAAGACCAATGTCATTGAGGATGAATACAGACATTGTTTTTAAAAATTTGAGTCGGCGATATTCAGTGGCGCAGTGTGCTGCTGTATGATATCAGACAGAATGGATCAGGAGAGAGACACTGCAGAACCGTCAGAATCAGACATCAGCGTCTCGTGAGGCCAACATGGTACAGAACATTTTGATATAATTTATTAAGTTTCTTATTGTGCTTTTAGTAGCCTACCATGGTTTGATTATGATTCTTAAGACGTTGAGTTTGGATGATACGTTTTTTATATAAAATAGTATTAGCTAAAGTAATATAAACGACAATTTAAATAACAAATCATACTAACAGATTAATAGTAAATAAATATTGTGAAGAGAAACTGTTTATTTATCCTACATGAAAACATTTTTGTTAGGTTTTTCTGTGTAGGAAAAATGTTGATATGGTCAATATTATTTCATTATTTTATTAATGTGGGTTGCCAATTTGTATAACCTGACTATCTATCAAGCTATAACAAGGAAGTAAAGACATACTAACCAATGCATCAGGCACAGACAGGGGCTGATTCAAGTGGCTCTTTGGTTCACTTTACTTAATGAAATTTTGACCTGTATTTTATTTCATTCTTTTTTAAGTGCTCCCCATTAAAAAACACAGACTACCCTGGCCCAGCCTCTGAACCCAACTCCTTATTGTATAAATATTTTTTGTATTAATCTTTAAAATACCAGAACTTGCACAGAACTTACTTTTGGCTGTCTGACATGATTTAAAAATATTAAATCACGTGCTGTGATCAGTTGGTCAGTGCTTCAGTACTTTACTTTTTTACCAAATACCTTTTGCACCTGCTTAATTAAAGCTTAATCTACTTTACTTAACATGTTGAAGTTATACTACTGAGACTGGAGTGGTATAACTTGTGTAATGATTGCACTATTGATACTTTATTTTCACAAAAGACAGCTATAAAGTGAAGTGTACCACTTCTGTGGGCACCAAACCATGGTGGGCATCCCTTATTTTCATTTCTGAAAGGTGACAACCCTACTTTGAAGATAATGAGTTTATAGAGCATTTTGAATTGAATTGAATAATAATACTTTTCTGAAAGTCTATAAAAACATAGTTATTGTGCATTTAAACTGTGAAGTTAATAAAAATCAATGGAGCATTTTACTCCATGAATAAAACCACATCAAACAGTCTCTTCTCAACACTAAAACGCCACTTCCGTCTTTTCCTGGTCGCCATTTTGGATTTTATGTACAGCACTTGAAATATAGAACGCTGCTAACAGGCTAGCCTCGGGACTGAAACGAGCTAAAGAGAAAGCGAGGGGGAATTTTGGACCTGGGGGTCGTATGTAGTGTGCTAGACTATTAAAACGACCACTATCATATTTAGTGCGTTGTCTAAGCCGCTTATTGCTGCAGATGCGGCAGCTAACTAGATAGCTAGCGTTTAGCCAGTTAACGGTGAAGGAGCAATAGCATTAGCATTCCGGCGTCAGAACAGAGTGAGAACATCATCAGTCATTTCGTCCCGATTCACAGAGTTTACTTCTTTGTTACCAATTTATGTCAGTGAGGCGAACTGTATAGCCCGGAGACACATTCTGAGGTAAGTCGCCCTCCATTTTCATATTACCACAAAATTATAAAAAGTCGGGCTAAATGACCCCAGCTTTTAGATGTGGACCATGCTGCAAGAAGCAGCCAGCAGAGCTAACGGAATAAAGCTAACGCCATTTAGCGGGTTTCAGGGTAAAAAGCATCATTAGGCCTATCTGATCATGCGATCTCTCATGCATGGGGTCAAGTCAGTTTGTAGCATATTCACAACAACACAAGCTAGCTGCAGCAGTACTATTGTATTGAGATATCCATCCTTGTTGCATGTTGTGCACTGATATGAGTTAAGGGGTCGCGCCCTCCCATGTCAAATCAGTACGGTTTAGTCGTTGCACTAATTAATACTCGTTTAAAAGTTTTTGCAATTCAAAGTGTCTGTTGTGATTTATCTGAAATCAGTGGCTGTATCAGGGATTTTTTTTTTTTACAAACCTGTATTACCCGGCAGTGTAGCACTAGCCAAGGAGAATCCCTGCAGATGCACTTTAACCAGCTTCAAGGACTCTGAGCATTTCTCTTTTCTCCCAGGAGCCATGTACCAGCTCCCTGTGAATAATCTGACAAGAATCCGGAAAGCTAGAAAACAAGTGAAGAAAAACCTAGAAGACATAGGACTCGAGCTCTGCAAGGAGGTAGCAGAGGTGAGTGTTTGTTGTTGTTGTATGGTATTTGTCTATTTTTATATATATATATATATATATATATATATATAAGTGGCATCAGAATATCGACTCGACTTCAGCTCAGCTGCCCGTGTCAGTGGGTGAAATGTTGAAAACACGATTAGCTTAAACACAATAAGAACAGATTTGCAGCATATTGTCAAAAACAATAATGGCTAGCAGCCTAGTATGCATCTACAACACAGGATGATCAATTTGAAAGATAGCTTTTTAATTTTACCTTTAAATAGCACTAAACAGCATCTCTTGAAAAACACTGTCCTCTTCAGGTCCATGTCAATAGATTAAAATATTATCAAAGTTTATCTTTTTTAATAAATAATTTGAAAAATTAAGACTTGCATTTTGTCATAATTACAAACTGACTATGTTTCCCGCACATATTTTTGATAACTTTCATAAAAACAGCTTAGCACTTAATACACACTAGCTTTCTGCATCTCAGAAAACTTGAATATTATTTAATGATGATACACAATTTTTTTAATACATAAAGATTATGCTATGTTACGGCAGTTGCAGGGAATCTTTATAGTTTGTAGACAGTCATTTAAACCTTCTACATGAGGGTGAGGTGCAAATAAATATTGCTAAAGAAACTGCCTAATCAGAGAGCTGTATCCCAATTATATTAATAGAAAGTTGAATGGAAGAAAAGACTCGGGTAGGAAAGAAATGCACAAAGAGAGGGATGACTGCAGTCCTTCGAACTGTGAAGAAAACATGTGTTTAAGGGAACTTTATGAACCAGGAGTCCCAACACAGATGTATTCTAGACATGGACTCCCAATTTTCTCATTTCTTGTGGTAAACAACTTCTGGGACAGAGATGAGGTCAGGAACAATTTGCCTCGACTCGGGAGAAAGAGGTCTGCACTGCTGCTCAGTGATGGAAAGTAATGTTTTTCACATTATAGTAAATTTTATATGGAATTTCCACTTTGAGGTCCACTCAGATCGTTATGTGGAAATTAAGGTCTGTGGGGAGAATGGAGAGGCACATAGCAGAAGAATGGAATACCACACTGCCAAACGTTTCAGTAGCTAGTAAATTTGTTGACCATTGTGTCACTGTGCCTGATTGGCTAGCAAACTGACCTGGCCTAACCAAAATAGGAATTGTATATAGAGTATCATTGAGTTATATCTATACCTCAGTGATATGACCATAGTAATTTAAATTGACAGAACTAAAACTTTGAAATTTAACACTTTTTGTATAATAAATTTTTGTAAATCATTTTTTGTATTTAATTACTAAAACATTTTTGGATTTTCTTTTTCTTTTTTTTTAAACAACCTTCTGTATCTTATTTTCCTATTTTCACATACTTTTGACCCTAATCTGTCTTGTGGTATAATGCTTTTTGGAGCTAAGTTAGACTCTTCAGAGAAATCAAGGCCTTCGACAGTGCATAACTAATTTGGTATCAATACTTTCAATCAAAACTGAGACCCGAGTAAAGAATATAAAGCTCTCACCAGTGTCCAGTCTGTCTTGTATCTGTTAAGAATGTATAAATTTAACTCTATGCTTACTTAATAATGCTTAGTTGTCTTCTTAATTGTCCCGTTAATTCTACAGGAGTTTAAAGAGTTTTGCCCAGATGAACAAACTGTAAAGGAGACTGCAGGCTATGACATCTGCACATGGGATCCGTCTCACTCTAAAACACAGGTAAATTCTCTTTCAGCTTGAACTTTTATGAATAAATCACCTCATTTTCTAAGACCACTGTTTCTTTCCTGGGTGTTTTTATTTTAATTTTTTTTTAGGGGTACCGATCGAAGCAGTTTTGCTGCACAGAGTGCCGATTTTCTTCCAAATACTACTCTGGCTACAAAAATCACTTCCGCAATGTCCATCGGAAAATATTGGACAGTCAACTTCTGCTCAACTGTCCCTACTGTGCTTTTAGTGCAAACAGGAGGACCCTGGAGACGCATGTCAAAATATTCCACATAACCAACTCATTCCAGCTGAACTATGGCAACCCACGTGCTTCTGTTTTGGGAAACAGCGCCGTACAAGGAAACAGACTGGAGAGACCAATGTACTTCTGCAAGAAGTGCAAATTCAGAGATGCACTCTACAATGTTGTCAGAAGGCATATTTATAGAGAACACTTCCAGCATATTGTTTCACCGTATCATGGCAGGGTCACTGGATCTGTTAAAAACGGTGCTTGTTCCGTCAACGGCAACAACATTTTCTGCAAACAGTGTCCGTTTTCCACACGGAGCTACGAGGCTTTGGTGCAGCATGTTGTCGAGTACCACGAACGCATCGGTTCACAAGTTACAACCATGATTGGACATGCTAATGTCATGATGTCAAAGCCTCAACCAACCATGAACGAGAAAGCTGCTCTGATCATTAACAGGGGTAAAACTCCAAGGCCTGAGCCAACAACGCAACCTGTAATTGGTTACCTGAAGCCCACTGTTAAGAGTCCGCGTAGTGTCCCAGTCAATCCGAAGCAGGTCAAAGTTAATGCCAATGGAGTCGTGGCTGAAAATAATCAAACTGGTGTAAACACGGCCCAAACACAGAAGTGGAAGATATGCACTGTTTGCAATGAGCTCTTTCCTGAAAACCTGTACAGTGCTCATTTCGAGTGTGCTCACAAGGCTAAAAAGGTCTGGGCACTGGCCAAGTACATCATGAAAATCCACAACTTCACCAGCAAGTGTTTGCTTTGCAACCGCTATCTTCCCAGCAGCACATTATTGAACCACATGCTGATTCATGGCTTAACTTGTCCACAGTGCCACTCTGCTTTCCACAGTATTGAGAAAATCATGGAGCACACAGCCAAGACCCACCCAGATGAGTTTGTTGGACCCTCTGGTGCATCCCCTCTAACCTTTGATCTGACTATTAAACAAACCAAACCCACTAACATTCAGCTCGCTGTCCTCACTTTCAACATGAAGGAGTCGCCCAACGGTCAAGATCAATCTCCACCGCCACTGCAGTACGTTCAGCTTCCTGGAAAATTACAGCCGGTTAGAATTGTGGAAAAGCAAAACGAACCAAGAAATTTAGCTTCGCTAATCCAGAACAGTGACGTTGGAAAGACTGTTTGTCCGCTGTGCTTCTCCATCCTCAAAGGTCCCATCTCTGACGCCTTGTCCATGCACCTGAGACAGCGACATCAAGTGATCCAAACCATGCATCCTGTCGAAAATAAAATGACATACAAGTGCATTCATTGTTTAGGGGTATACACTAGTAACATGGTAGCTTCCACAATCACGCTGCACCTTGTGCAATGCAGAGCCGTTGGTAGGAGTCAGTCGAGTCAGGGCTTCAAATCCGCCTTGACTCTCAACTCGGCAGGTGCCGGTATTCTCAAGAGACAGTTGCCAACACAATCTCCTTCAAGTCCCAAGAAAATCAAAATGAGCAAAAAAACAGGTCCCTTCCGCGGAAGCACCGCTCCATTTGATGGCCTGGTTCTGGATCCATCGGGCTGCGAGCACAAGACACACGAGGCCAGGAAAGAGTTCCTGACGGCATACTTCAATCGACGGCCATACCCGACTTCTCAAGAAGTGGAGAAGCTGGCTGCGAGTCTATGGCTGTGGAAATCTGAAGTTGCCAGTCACTTTGCGTTGAAGCGAAAGCTGTGTTTAAAGGGTTGTGAAACAAAGAAGGTTTTGGTCCAAGTTGGCCTTGACATGAATGCTGTGCGCAAACTGAAACATTACCTGATCTTTGATAAGGGGAGGTTGGTTGGCACCACCTCTGCTAGGTCTACAGGCTTAAAGTCACATGCGCCACACTCAAAACCAAAACGACGTCCTCACACACCCAACCACACAGTGGACCAGAGTGGTTTGCACATAGAAATAATTTCAATAGACTCAGACAACGAAGAAGAAACAGAGGATCCTGTTCCGAATGAAGAAGTTGACACAAACCAAGACGAAAAGGTTGACACAAACCCAGGAGACAATGTGGACTACAAGTGCCTGGAGAACCCGACAGAAGAGAGAGGACGTTTGGAAGTGACTGATCGTTCAGAAGAAAAGAGCAGTAGTCCAGATGGCAAAGAAGATGACCCGATCCAAGAAGTGTCTGTCTTATCAGAAAATGAAAATGAAAAAGTTGAGCCAAACCAAACAGAAGTCTTGTCGGAGAATGAAAAAGTTGATGTAGAAGAACAGATATTACCAGAGAATGACATGCCTCATGTACAACAAGAAGGGGAGGCCTTGGAGAATGAAAAAGCTGACCCCAACCAAGAAGAAGAGATATTTTCAGAGAGTGAAGAGGTTGAGCAAAACCAAGAAGAGGTCTTGGAGAATGAAAATGAAAAGGTGGAGTCTATGTCCCCACAGAACCTGACAGAAGAGGAAAACCAGGAGAGCATGGATGAGCCTTCCATGGAAACCAGCTTTATTGACGATGGGAAAGAAAATGCTGACATGCCCTCATGTTAGTGTTCTTTTGTTCTGGTTGAAAATTAGCTGAGTTTTACAAGTAAACGAGTTGTACTGCTCCAAAAGTGGTTACATCTTGAAGGGCTGTTTTTATTAACTTGGCATGGGGCACATAAATTCATCCATTTTTAATGTGTTACTCTTAACCAGACCTGGAGAAAGAAAAAACTGTTACCTTAACCTGCATTGTATAAGTACCGATGCGCATATATATATATATATATATATATGAGACGGTTCTTCTTTGCCTACATTGTGGTTCTGTTTCAAACTGTATTACTTTTCCTAGCTGCCATGACACATAAAATGTTTTTTTCCAAGTTTCCCTACTTTTTGTTTACTTCTGTCTTAGTTGTTCCTGTGTACTCTCCTCATCTTATCCCAGACTTAGACAATTTAAGACGCATTTAAAATTTATGTACCTGTTTCAATAAAAATGTTAATGAAAAAGTTTGTTGGGATTCAGTCTACCTGTTCACAAAAAACTTTCAAAAACAATCAAAAATAAAAGCAGATAAAAGATAAAATATTAAGCAAAAATACACATTACACCATTTTCATAATGTTAATTATTGTGAATTATTTAGATAAAAGTTTCAGCTATAAAGGTAAATTGCCTGGTAAATATGCATTTAGACTCTAAATGCATATTTACTTAAATTTAAATACATAAACTCTCTAAATTTTGGAGAGTGTATATTCCAGTGTAAAAACTGGAATATACTTTATTGATCCCAAAGGGAAATTGCTTATTTGCTGGTAATCTATTCCATCCTAGGTGTAAATACTAGTAAGTGCAAATATAAACAATGTGCAATTTATCAAAAATGACTAAATATAAAATTAAAATAAGAATGCGCGTAGAAATATATTAATCTACACTAAAGTTCCATTAATACTCAACGTTACGGATCAGATCTCTAAATTTCCGGGGTGTTTCTATTGTTGATTGGCGCAGGAGCAGGAAAAGGCGGGACTTTTCACGGCATCAACGACGCAATTAGCCAACAGCCTGCATACGTCACTGAACGGGCCCCTGTCAGTTGCAAAAATGTTATGTTTGCAATTCCATCCACTTTTACCTTCAAACCTGCTTTCTTAACGGAAGAAATAGACTTCTGAGAGCTGTAAGTATAAGGTCAGACACAAATGGCTATTAAAAGCACATCGTATGTACTTTTATTGCTCTTTTTCCCCCTTCCCTTCCCTTTTCTGAAGCGTATCTTGTAGTCAGTTTAGCAGCTAGTTAGCATGCAAGGCTAACCCAGTTATTTCCAAACTACGTGACTTGATGGAGCTGTCAGAGATGGCTCGTTTTCTCTGAGAGAGACGCTTAGATATGTCAACAGTTCGCAACGATGTGGTTCCGTGAACGGCGATCACGATAAGTTGTGCTACATTATGGCTAAATCTAGATTCCGTTATTCGTATTTATACTGATGATCTGTACTGCTGCAGTATGTGTCTCCAATAAACACAGTTGAACATGTCAAATAGCCTCTAAAAATAATGCAGACTGCAAGAAATGCAACAGCCATTTAATTGGGATTTTATGTGACAAAAAGTAGTGCATAATTGTGAGGTGGAAGAAAACTGATAAACGATTTTCATTATTGCTTCTAGCAAAACACAAAAGTATCTAAGCAGTGTAGCTTTAATGTATATCCAGAAGCACAAAAAGATACAAAATAACGGATTTTCAAAGAAATTACAACTGTATATTATTTTGAGATATGTCTGTACCTGCCGTACATGTCTAGACACTGATTTCTTTTTTTCTTTCTTTTTTTTCTCCTTTTTTTTTGATGTGCAGCATTAGTTTTGTACTGCACAGAGAGTTGCATATGTAGTTCAGTTTCGGTCTTAACCTCTTACAGTCTCCACAAAATGACTTTTTGCAAACTACAAACAGGAATTCTTATGGTTTTCCTCCAACAATTGCTTATTCCTGAAGGTATGTTTGGACAGTTGTAGATGTAGCTGGAAGTATTTTTTACTCTGTTTTTATGCATTTATTTCTGTTACTTTTGCACAGTTACTTTGATGCACAAACATGTTGTTTACAACTGGGAGCACCTGATTAACATCTCAAAGACTCAAATAATTACCAGAACTAAAACCCCCGAATCCCAGAGGAGTTGAAAAGGATGCAGGAGGAAGTTCAAACCGTGTCTTCCATCAATTGCTATGCCCACAGCCAGAGAGAAATAAAAAAATAAAAAAAGAGCAGTAAAAGCAGTTGAGATTGATTAAGAAAGCTTCCCAAAAACTGATGGTATCATGTAGGACAATGCTCCTGTGAAATATTGTCTCTGCTGCCCCGATTATTGAGCTGTTTTTTTTTTTTTTTTTTTTTTTTTTTTTTAACTCCCCAATTAGTGCATACAAAAAGAATACAGACTAAGAAACAGAGGTGTTGATATGTAAAATAACAGATAACCAATTAGATAAGAGAACAAACAACAAAACATTCAAATAACCAAGCAAACGGGGGGAAAAAAGGAGGCATTCGGGACAAAAACAGTACAGAACGTACCCAAATGATGTCACAACAAATTTTTTCTTTTTTTTAATTCAAAAATACTTTATTGACCCCAAAGGGGAGGTTGGTTGTTTTTTGTTTTGGTTTTTTTGGGGGGCAGTTTTGTAGCTGTTAGCAAGTCATGAGACGCTCATAAAGCAACTTTCTTTTGTCAAACCAACATGTATCACAAAAAAAAATCATTACTTTGTATTCATCTATCACATGAAAGAAAGCTCATTAAATATATTTCCATTTGTGTGTAACATGACAAAATGTGTACAAGGTAAAGTGATGTGCATGTGTTACTATTTCCCTAAAAAAAAGTTACACCGCCGCATCGTGATTGTCCTCTGTGCTTCCAGGTTGCTGTTGCTGGCTGCAGCATTGGCTACGAAAGCTCCAATGTGACATCTGGTGGCCAGGGAGAAATGAAAGCGTCATGGCGTCTTGCTAGGTCGACTGCATGTTGTGAATAATGTCCTACAGCAACAGAGAACTGGTGGAGTTCTACATAAGCTACAAATTGTCTCAGAGAAACTATTCAAGCTCTCTGCTGAGGTCCGAGGCCGACGGGGCCAGGACCAATTGGGATGGGGACAGCCGGGGCCCTAGCAATGGTCCGCTGGTCAACAGCTGGGCCGGCTCCCCAGGGAAGTCCCGGGACCCTCCCACCGGCGTCAAGGTTGTCAAATTGGTTCTGAAGGACGCGGCAGAGGAGTTTGAACGCCTCTACACCCAAAGCTTTAAACACCTTTCCTTGCAGCTGGACATCACCCCCGACACGGCCTACCAGAGCTTCAAGACCGTGCTGGATGAGTTGTTCAAGGGTGAGGTCAACTGGGGTCGGGTGGTGGCCATGTTTACCTTTGGGGGGATTCTGTGTGTGGATTGCGTTCAGAAGAATATGAGCGAGCTGGTCTCCCGCATTGCCGAATGGATGACCACTTACCTGGACGAGCAGCTCAATCCCTGGATCCAAAGCCAGGGAGGATGGGTACGTCTCCACATCGACACGCCTTATCAATGAGTTCAGAATATCATTTAAAAGTCTCATTTAGTTCAGCAACTCCATCAGCAAGTGAAACACATTATATAGATTAACTACACAAAAGCTGATGTTTTAGCTTTTAAACAGAAATGTGATCTTAATGGAAGAACTATATTTAATAGCTTCTTAAAGGTTATTGTTTTTGACAGATGCTTTTAAAGGGGCAGTATTATGTAAAACTTAAATGTTATTTTAGTTTTATATCATGTTTTAATGTTATTCCCTCATAACAAAACATACCGGGAGTGTTTTCTTTATTCTCCCACGCATGTTCAAGAAATCTTTTAATCTCCCATGGCAACCATTCAGCCGTGCAAAACAGCTGTTTGTATCGAGCGCTGCCTTTGAGACGCAGATTCTCTGGGGCTTCAGTTTCTAAGCTTCCTCATTACAGACCCGCCTCCATCTGCAGCTCCTTCAGACTAGCCAGCAGCAATTAGCAAACACCTGCCGAGCTCATTATAGAAGCTACTTCTCAGTGAAACGCTGGTAAAAACGTTGTTAAAGGGTTGATAGAGCAGCAGTGTTGTGATGACTTCCTGGAGGTGGCGTTTCAGAAAGGACAGGAGTTTTTAAAGAGACAGAGGCCCAATTTCAAGGTGTTAGACATTTTTGATATATGTAGCATTCAGTGATGTGCGGTGAGGTTCATTGCCGGTGAGGCACTGACTTACGACTTACAGACACCATGAATGTTATTGGACGCTGGGGGACAAAAAGACTAATCTTTTACATGTCATCCATAGCCGCGTTCACTCAGCGAAACTTAGATATGTAGGTTTTAATTTCGTGCTATGATCCACAGCAAATCCGCCAAGCTACACGCAGACTCGTTGCCATAGAAACTGACAACAATGCCGCTTCATATTTTAGGATTTAACACCAAAAGAACATTCAATAATTTTGCACACAGAACAGAACATTCAGTCTGTTGTAGTACGTTTAAGGTTTCATTAATTGTTTTAAATGTTTTTTTAGCCATATTAAAAAAAATTAATATGGCTAAAAACATATTAAATGTTTTTAGCCATTTTATTGCCGGCGTACAGACAGGACGAACATGCCCCCATAGAATGGCAGACAGCGCAGTTAGCGTAATCCCAGGTGAGGCTCAGCTCGCTGCTGCCTCACCGGCTTCGCTTCTGAGCATTTGAATGGGAAAAT
>NW_015114353.1:63090-83633 GCF_001443285.1 Poecilia latipinna | reverse complement strand
GCAAGAGAACTGCCTGCCTCACCTCAAGTCTGTTCTCTGCCGTTTCTTATCGCTCCTCCACACACAAAACACGATACACACAGTTGGTGACAAAAAAAACAAACACTGTACATTATATACATAAGCTAAATTATGGAAAATCAGTCCATATCATATATGAAATGTTTTTAGCCATTTTATTGCCGGCGTACAGACAGGACGAACATGCCCCCATAGAATGGCAGACAGCGCAGTTAGCGTAATCCCAGGTGAGGCTCAGCTCGCTGCTGCCTCACCGGCTTCGCTTCTGAGCATTTGAATGGGAAAATGCGAAAATCCAGCGATTTTGAAAAAAAAAAATAATCAGAATTGGTTAAGCCAAGTAAAAAATAGTACAAACCACAGGGTGAAAATAGCAATATAAATGATTTTATTATTATATATTATTTTTTCATGATGACAGGTGAGGCTCTGCCTCACCTGCCTCCCCTGACCGCACGTCACTGGTAGCATTTTGATAACAACTGAAGGTTACAGTTACTTGATTATGCTATAAAATGACACTATTTGCCTGGAAAACACGATACTGTCCCCTTAATGTGACAAATGAGGATCTTGTATTTTAATTTATTGAATTATCAATATACAGAAAAATTTGTATTTGCTCCCCTTCAGATACAAGGTTTTTGTTTTCATTTTTGTCTCACTTAAACATTTCAGATCATTAAGAAAAACAACTATATCAAATATATCCTGAGTTAATACAAAAAAAAAAATCACTCTTGTTTTAGCTAACTCATCCAAACCAACCTGGTATTTAGGAAAATAAAAGCCAAATTTTGTTGATCATCATTGATTTTTAAAAGCAATAAAAGAGCAAATTAAGAAAATTATGAACAACCCTGAAGCTTTGACAGGACCACAGCAATACAGACTGCTACCGAAAATCCTTACAGCCCATAATCTACAACAAGTTACAACAACCTTTAACTTCCCTATGGGATTTTTAAATAGAATTTAACTTCTTTAACTGACAAAAGGGCATAGGAACCTTTTATAGGCTCTGTAAGGATGGCCAAAAAAAAAAAAGCTGAGAAAGCTCTTTCTCAGCGCTGTACTCTCTACCAAAGTAAAAACCAACACGTTCTAACTCTCTGTCTGCTGTGTGTGTGTTTCGTAGGACCGCTTCGCTAACCTGTACGGCCAGGATGCCGCTGCAGAGGGCCGGAGGTTTCGGGAGACCTTGAACAAATGGCTGCTAGTCGGTGTGGCTCTGCTGACCGGAGCTCTGCTCGTCATGTTCGTCGCTAAGAAACGATGAGCGCTCTGCATGTCTGTCATCATGGCACACCATGTGTAATGCTATGCCAACGCAAGTTAAAATAAAGTAGTTATTGTTTACATTAAAGAAAAAAAAAACATAAAGCCCGGTCTGCTTGTGCACTGAATGTTAGGCTGCAGTCAAGCAAATGGTAGAAGTATCTACGACCAATGTAGCTTTGGTGAGCTGTCATACTTCTCACTCTGCTCTTCTGGTTTCTTTTAACATGCAGCAGTGCATTTTTAGTTAAGGGTCTTAATGTTCAGACTTGAAGTGCTTTAAATGAACATAAGCTATAAATAAGACTGAGAAACATGCAGCTGGTTTGGTGAATTTGCTCTTTTTTTTTCTTTCGTTTTGCCTTCTGTGCGTTATCCAAGGACCAACTCTCATGTCTCTCAAACTGACAGCTGACAGTTTATATTCCCTCCACCCCACTGTGTAACATTGGAGTCTGTTTGTTGCCTGTACTGGAGTTTTAGGCATGCTTCAAAAATAAATATATTTATGTTTTTCTTGTGGTGTTGTTTTTGTGTGTGTGTGTGTGTGTGTTTGTTGGTGAGATTTCCTGAAGCACAATATGTTAAACACCCTGTGTCAGGGGTGCAATTGACAATTACTTTAGATTGCAATTAATCCATTGATTGTTCTGACGATTAATCAAAAATGGCATATTCTACAGATTTTTCAGTGAAGCACTTATGACCTTTTATACAAAATTAGAAATGCAACAAAAGATGCAAATAATTATTTAAAAAAAAAGAAAATAAACATTTCATTGCCTTAAATGCAATTACATAGCATTCCTTTGGTGAATCAGAACCAGTTGAAACTAAAACTTGAATTTTGGCTAAAACATATTTACAAACATCTTTTATATGAAAAGTATAATGTGTATATGTTTAGGTATAATCACTGCTCTGAATATGTTGAGTTTTTTCAGCAAGCGCCCCGTTTTTTAGTCTATGCTCCAGCTAATGAATAATTGATAACTAAATTAGTTGATTATTTCATTAATCTAGTAATCCAATTAATTATTTCAACCCTGCACAGCTTTATATCTGGAAAGAGTAAGTTATGTGGTCAGAAAACTTACTCATAACCTTTAAGCAACATGTTGCTTGCTTTATATCTGTCTTTATACAGGTCCTCAAAAATGTGCATATTGTGATAAAGTTCATTATTTTCCATAATGTAATGATAAAAATTAAACTGTCATATATTTTAGATTAATTGCACACCAACTGAAATATTTCAGGTCTTTTATTGTTTTAATACTGATGATTTTGGCATACAGCTCATGAAAACCCAAAATCCCTGTCTCAAAAAATTTGCATATCATGAAAAGGTTCTCTGAACAAACAATTCATCTGAATCAACAAAGTAACTCTAAACACCTGCAAAAGATTCCTGAGGCTTTTAAAAACTCCCAGCCTGGTTCATTACTCAAAACCGCAATCATGGGTCAGACTGGTGACCTGACTGCTGTCCAGAAGGCCATCACTGACATCCTCAAGCAAGAGGGTAAGACACAGAAAGAAATTTCTGAACGAATAGGCTGTTCCCAAAGTGCTGTATCAAGGCACCTCAGTGGGAAGTCTGTGGGAAGGAAAAAGTGTGGCAGAAAACACTGCACAATGAGAAGAGGTGACCGGACCCTGAGGAAGATTGTGGAGAAGAACCGGTTCCAGACCTTGGGGGAAGCAGTGGACTGAGTCTGGAGTAGAAACATCCAGAGCCACCGTACGTACACAGGTGTGTGCAGGAAATGGGCTACAGGTGCCGCATTCC
The DNA here is from genome assembly GCF_001443285.1 of Poecilia latipinna. Lineage (NCBI taxonomy): Eukaryota > Metazoa > Chordata > Actinopteri > Cyprinodontiformes > Poeciliidae > Poecilia > Poecilia latipinna. The sequence continues at coordinate 80,542 of NW_015114353.1, read as the reverse complement.
CCAGGTCAAAGGTCAAGCCACTTTTGAACCAGAAACAGTGGCAGAAGCGCCTGACCTGGGCTACAGAGAAGCAGCATTGGACTGTTGCTCAGTGGTCCAAAGTACTTTTTTCTGATTAAAGAAAATTTTGCATGTCATTCGGAAATCAAGGTACCAGAGTCTGGAGGAAGACTGGGGAGAAGGAAATGCCAAAATGCCAGAAGTCCAGTGTCAAGTAACCTCAGTCAGTGATGGTCTGGGGAGCCATGTCAGCTGCTGGTGTTGGTCCACTGTGTTTTATCAAGGGCAGGATCAATACAGCAGCTATCAGGAGATGTTGGAGCACTTCATGCTTCCATCTGCTGAAAAGCTTTATGGAGATGAAGATTTCATTTTTCAGCACAACCTGGCACCTGCTCACAGTGCCAAAACCACTGACCATGGTATTTCTGTGCTCAATTGGCCTGCCAACTCTCCTGACCTGAACCCCATAGAGAATCTGTGGGATATTGTGAAGAGAAAGTTGAGAGACGCAAGACCCAACACTCTGAATGAGCTTAAGGCTGCTATCGAAGCATCCTGGGCCTCCATGACACCTCAGCAGTGCCATGCCACATTGAAGCAGTCATTTCTGATTCAGGATTCCTGACCAAGTATTGAGTGCATAACTTAAACATAATTATTTGAAAGTTGACTTTTTTTGGTATTAAAACACTTTTCTTTTATTGGTCTGATGAAATATGCAAATTTTTTGAGACAGGGATTTTGAGTTTTCATGAGCTGTATGCCAAAATCACCAGTATTAAAACAATAAAAGACCTGAAATATTTCAGTTGGTGCGCAATGAATCTAAAATATGACAGTTTAATTTTTATCATTACATTATGGAAAATAATGAACTTTATCACAATATGCTAATTTTTTGAGAAGGACCTGTATATGTCATTGTGTAGATTTGGTTACAGTGAGATAAGTCAGCTTTCTGTTAATTTGACATAAACACACAGTAAATATAAATATGACAAGTTTAAAAGTGACTATTTGAGCTACAGTTGAGGTGTTTTTAACTCTGAATGTTTGGATGCAGCAGAGGGAATGCATGCCATACTTTCCAGATTTGTATTTGTAAATTTTAAAAATCAAGATTTTTTTTCTTCCATTTTCTTTTCGTGTGCTTGTTTGTGTTGGATAAACACCAAATAAGATACTTTGAATACAAGTTGTGAAAGAAATTAGTGGTTTGAATACTTTTACAAAGCGCCTGCTTTGACTTTGTGGTCCGTTGAGCTTCAGTTGTCGGGAGTAGTGTTGCACATGAGCCGCCAGAGGGCGCCAGCGCACCACGCGGTCTGAGCGCCACATTCTTTATACGCTATCCCGCTGGTGTTTATCGAAATGCAATTTTTCACCATAGATGAACCAACTTTTGTTTTACATCGTATTCTGTCGGAATTTATTAAAATTAATTCACACCTACAAAAAGCCAACTTAGAGTCACTGACAGCATATTTGGCTATCAATTGAAGTTTTATAGAAAACACAACTTTTAACCGAATAGTCACAGCCAGAATAAAGACATCTCTGCAGGTCCTCCCAGTCTGCTCTGGAAATTAAAGCGTCGTATACAGCAGCAGCAGGAGAGAGAAGCTTTTCGCCACTAACGGATGGTTCTGTGAGTGAACTGGAGCGGGCCTGTGGTTGCTAATCTATCCCTGTCATTTGCTGCCATTTCCCCAGAGCAGGGCCGACAGCTGCTGCAGATAAACAGCAGATAGAGACAGTTGAGGAAAGGATATAAATTATGGATGTGACTTTTTCTTCACATCTCGTCCCCTTCCCTCCCCCCCCCCCCTTTCAGTTGTTTCCTTGTGATTTTTATTAGTATATTTTTTTCTTTTTTATCATTATCATTATTAACTGTGTAGTATATTTCCTGTAAGGTAGTCCTTCCAGGTGTCTATGCCTCAGGGTGGTTTTAGAGGAAATAACATAAAAATAATCACGAGACTGACAAGGTTATCTAACTTTATGCAACATGATTCCTGTCTCCACGGAGAATGAAGGTTTGTAACGGTTGACTGGCATTTGCCAGCTCTGAAACAACAAACAAAAAAAAAGTTATTACAACTTTCTTGGCGAAGAGTGTGGTCTGTGTGTGTGTGTGTGTGTGTGTGCGTGTGTGTGTTTGTTTGTAATACCTTGTGGGGACCGTTCTGACACATACTACGTTGTGGGGACCCACTGCTCCTTGTGGGAACCGAAGCCTGGTCCCCAAGGGAAAACGCTGCTTTTGGGTCAGGGGTCAGATTTAGGACTAAGGTGTGAATTGAGTTTTGTTTAGGGTAAGGGTTAGGAATATGGTAAGGGTAAGGTAAGGTTTAGTCTGTAGAAATTAATGGAAGTCAATGGAAAGTCCCCATAAAGATTGCCACGCAATCATGTGTGGGGGTGTATGGGTGGATGGTGTTGCCAGATGTTCACTGATCTGTGTTCAACAAGATGAAACCAAATGCATAAATGAAAGTATTATTTCTCCTTGACGCCTGCAGTGAGGCATGAAGCAAACGTTCAGCCACACAGATTATGAGAGCTGACAGAATCCAATCACACCAGATTTTGATCGGTTATAAAGAAAAAAAAAAGAAAAACCCCCACCAAACTTTTTGATAGCCATAGCCTTTTTTCACGGACAATTACCGCGATGTGTGTGTTTGTGTTTGTCACATATAAAGCAACCCAGAGAGGCCCTGGCTGACTAACTGACAGGGAGGATGAGAGTGGCGGAGCCGGCAGCAGGTGGATGCTCTGGGGTCTGTGGCCTCAGTGATAACTTATCAGTCATCTTGCAGTCCTTACTGAGCAACCCCAGCCCTGCTGCTCAGCATATAAAAGAAAAAAAACATACATCACATGTGCTTGCCTCAGTGCTGTGTTTATTACTAGCCTCTTTAAAAGGCGTTGTTAAATTCCATGTATTCGAAGGTTGCGGGATGTTTTCATGGCGATGTGAAACCATTTTTGTTTTTGTTTTCACTGCCACAAATGTCAGCCAGAAACTTTGCCTCAATACTCTAATCTAATCTTCTGAGACATGACCACAAGTGTGATCAACATGAAACAGCTTTATCTGCTTTATTGAGCAGAATTCCTCTATAGAAACAATCACAGTGTAGCCATGGGTTTTTTCTTGTAAAAAAATAAATAAATAAATCATTTTAATAAAATTGTATGTCTTTGGGACGTAAAAAGAAAATAAGACTGCACTTATTAGTTAACATGCATTCTGTATGTAATTAACATTTTAAGAGGACAGGGATGCACAGGGTGTCAATGCATCCTTGAAAAGTTTCTAATTTATGTTTCTAAAATTAAGACCTTAAAATGTCTTGAATTCGTGACCAAAAAAAAAGAGTTGGCCTTAAAAACATTAATCACAGATCCTAAATTTTATCACTGCAGACCTGAGATGTATTCTTTTTTCTTGTGTGTCTTTTCTGTCAGGCAAAAGTTTCAGATACCTGCGGACACCTTAATCATATTACTGAGGTGGTTTAAGCCATAGACATAAATATGCATATATGGTTGAAACTACCGCTAACTTGTCGCTAATAAAACTAGGATGAAAAAAGTCTATCTAGGTAGCTTTTTTGTCTAAGTACATATTCATCGTAAATTGTCTGGAAAACGTTTAGTTTCATAACTTTTGTTGCCAACTTTTGTTTTTCGTTAAAAAAAACTGTTATGTTTGACACTGTGGGGTTTATGTCTATAAAGAGTCAGAAACACAAAGCTGCTACCAATAGCCCAGCGATTTCAGTTTTTGCTGTCTGATTATAAAACAGCAGGATCCTCTAGCCATCCTCTATAGTTTTTAGGTCTTAAATTTGATTCAAGGTTGCATTAAAAAGTCTTGAAATTAACTTGTTGAAACCTATAGATGCTTTGGGTGCATCCAACGCATTTGAATAAGTGACACAGGCCCAAATTAAAACTTTGTCAGAGCAACATTCTAGTAGACAGCTGATGGGTCAGGACTCAAAACCATCATTCACTTTGACAAAACCTTCTGTTCCATGGAAAGAAAAGCAACTCCACATCATCCAGTCTGACTGAAGTCTGCATAAAATTTATTCTACAACACTCACGTTTTGGATTTTATTTGTGATAAAGAGGAAAGAAAACATGCAACTTACTTTCCTTTCTCCTTCACAATTATACATCCCTTTATTTTAGCCTATCACAAGTAAAAAAAAAAATTAATAGGTTCAGGTTTGTGGCTGTATAAAAATGTATAAAGTTGTTCAAGGGGGAGTAGTCAGGTTGATCTGGAAAACATCACATTTAGAGTGTCAGGTGTCAGAGTCCCTGGGGGAGCAAAAATTACTTAACATTAGTTATCAAAACAATCCTGAAAAATGTTTGCTGTGAAGTTCAAAAGGTCACATCCAGGGTCGGATTTACAAGGACGAGGCCCTCTGGGCTGGAGCCAGTTTTGGTGCCTCATCTACTTGACAAAAAATCTCCTATTATTTCAAATTATAATACAAGGTAGTCCTATACATGACTTGATACATGTTGTTCTTAAAGAATGACTATAGCTTCTCAATTTTCAAATACTTGAGTATTGTTTATTTTCATAAAATTCCCAACATTTTAATGCAATTTAATTGATATGGTCCAATACATTTTGTATAAAGTACAATGAAAAACATGTATTCACTGAAAAAAAAAAGAGAGGGAAAAAAAAGTCTTGGGCCACCCTCCAAAAAATTGGGTCCCTGGGTTACCACGTCTTTAAGGCCTTTCTTCGGGGAATTTGAAGGTTTTTTCCCCCCCAGAAGTCAGAAAACAACAAACAGCTGAAGACAGATGTGTTAATTTGGTCTACACAGCAAGAATGTGCTGATATTTGCTTACTTGCTAAATGTGTGAAAATCAGAATGAGAAAGAAAGAAGTAGAAAATCCCTGGACTGGAACACTGACACAGCGTGACTCAAGAATATCCTGGTTATTTCAATAAAATGCTTTCATTACTCAGCACTTTCAGCTTCATACAATAATATTACCTCTTATTACCAAAGTGTCTGATCTTTGGATACTAGCAGGGCAAATAAAAATGGACACGTTACTGAACATAAAAACATGGCATTCAATGCGTGTCAGTAAGACAGACGCCCAGTTGTTCCTCAACGGGCAAAAATTGGCAGAAGCATCAAACCAGGTGTAAGTGTTGCACTTTAGTTGAGTGTTTGTCACTTCTGCGGAAAAGGTGGGTGTGGGGCAGAGAGTATTTGCATAGCGACTTTGTACAATTACACTTTCAAAGTGCATCAGTGGCCTCACAAAGGCACCACTATGTCTGCGTGGAGGAGGACAATACCTGCACACAGGAGGCAACACTTTGGTCAGGCCACAGAGCTGCTGCAGATTCAAATGACCTAAAACAAAACCACTTGCCAGTCAAGCTTATAAAGTCAAACATTTTATTCTTCTCTCTGCAGCTTTGGTGCGGTTAGATCATGTATGCAAATACATAACAGAGAGCAGTGAACATTAAAACTCCTGAGTAACTTCACATTATCTAACCCAAAGCAGACGCTTGTTTTGTATTTACAAAAGGAGCAAAACTGTCATCAGTGTGTTTACATGTGCAGCAACCTCCGTTGAGTGATTTTTATCTGGCGTTGCACGCCAAAATATGACAACAAATGCAATAAAAAAAAAATAGTGGAAAAAATAATAAAAACAAATCATCATTTATGTACTAATCTTACGCTAGACGAAGGAGAAAGCGCGCGCTGCATCTTCTGCAGGGTCACACCAGAGTGGGCACCATGCCAGAGTTGAGGTGGTGCGCGTAGGGCAGGCCAGCGGAGGGGTGCAGCGGGGTCGGGGTGGGGAGGAGGTGCGGCGTGTGGCTGTAGGTCAGCAGAGTCCCAGGGCTGAGGGAAAAGGGCCCGCCGTTGTCGTCCAGGGGAGGGGGCTGGACCACGTCTGAGTACGGCTCCAACATGGAGGCCTTCTTGCTCTTCTTGTTCTTGTTGGAGACTTTCCGGTTCCGGGTCTGGATGCCTTCCTTCTTCATGGTGAGCGGTCGGTTGACCTGGGGAGTAGACGAGAGGAGTTATGACACAAATGTCCCCCACCAGGATTCTGCGTTGGGTTGGAAATGTTGCTTTGACATCATGTGGGGCCTCAACAGGGCCGGCTCGAGTCTTTCTGGGGCCCTAAAAAGATTTTTATTTGGAGGCCCCTCGTGCCAACATCTCAACACCAGATGCTTCATCATTCCTACGCTACACTATGTGTGTGACCTATCTTTAGCGTCATTTGTAATTAACTTACGTCATGCTCGTGTTATTAAAGTTATTGCCTTAATTAACTGATTTAATTTGAATTTTGAAATGGAGAGTGATAAAGTGTGGCAGTAAGGTTGGACAATATTGCTGAAAAACGTATCACAATATTAGCATTCCATATGAGCCGATATTGATATTTATTGATTCGTTTTTTGTTTTAAATATCTGAAATATGTGACTTTAGCAGAAATTTTTATTTTAAAAATTGCTGCTGCACAAGTTACTCAACAGGTTGTTGCTAGGTAACCAAGGAGAGAGCCACTCATAGCTGGTTGAGTGGCTCAACTAGCTATGGCTCTCATAGCTGGCTTAGCTAGCCATGAGAGATTGAGTGGCTACAGCCTTTCCTCTGCCTACATCCCCCAGAATGCTATGCGGTTCTGGATCTGAATTCAGTAAAATTATTGAATTCTATCAGATAATCTACTGATATTGATCATGTCCATCGCGATTATTAATTTATTGCAAAGGCTTATGCGACATATCAACAATTTACAGTAACAGTGAACTTACAGTAAACAATTCAACAAGTTTTTTATCTTGTTTTTTTATGTGTTTTGCACTGCAAAAACACAAAGTCTTACCAAGTATTTTTGTCTAGTTTCTAGTGCAAATATCTTAGTATACTTAAGAAAGGACAAAACTAGCTTACAAGTAACATTTCAGGAGCTTGCTTAAGTCAATAATTCCTTAATATTCATGAAAAAAATATGAGTTCCTTTGGCAGATTATTTCACTTAACGAGACAATTTTCCATGTGATAATTAAAATACTCTGCAAATAAAATAAGTAATTTTTCATCCATATTAAGGAACAAGCTTCTACACCTTTCAGAAAAGTTACTTGTCAGTTAGTTTTGCCTGATCTCAAGTCACTCAAAACTAAACAAAAATACTCGGTAAGATTTAGGTTTTTTTTTTTTTTTTTTTTTCAGTGTGTGCAATTTTTCCCAAAAAAATTGAAAAAAAAAATCTTCACAATATCTTCTTATATAAAAATAAACAGTTGCCATTAAAAAAATAATAAAACTGATGTAATGGCCCAAAGCAGCAGCATAACTCGCTTCTGCCTTGGGCCGGCTCTGGGCCTCACGTTGTGCAGTTTGAAGTAGAGTCCGCAGGCGTTGCACACAGGCTCCCCGCTGGCGTTGCGCCTCCACAGCGTCGTCGTGCTGGTGTGACAGTTGGCGCACACGGTACCCGCGCGCTTGCTCACGATCTGAAACACCCGCGAGAAAAAACACAACACGACAAATTAAGGTTTGCGCAGCAGCAGGCGTGCTTAGCATCTCCGAGAAGGAGCGAGTCCCACCAGTCTCTTCTTGGGCCGGATCAGAGGTCGGTTCTGGCCGTTCATCTTGTGGTACAGTCCGCAGGCGTTGCACAGGTAGTGTCCGGTACCGTCCCGGCGCCACAGGGGCGTCGCGGTGGCTCCGCAATTTACACACTCTCGGGCCTCTGTTAAAAAGGAACAAAATGTGTGTAAAAAAATAAATAAATGCGTTGATAGAAACTTAATTGCAAGTTTTGGCAACTTCCAGTCAAGATAAGTTGCCTTCCTGCAGCTGCTTTGATGAGTCGTCGTGAAATGGAAACGACTTCCAACATTTCTGTTCATTGAGTTTTCCTGAAACCTCTTTTTGTCTATCAGTATAAATCGGTTTGCTATACTGTAATTAGCATTGTGTAGAAAATCCTGCACGAGGCGGCTAACGGGGCAAAGGTTACAGCCTGGAGACTAAAACCTCCATCCTGCTGTTCCTACAGCTTCGGTCTTTTTATTGACAGCCCGAAGAAAGTGTCAGAGTGATTTGAGTTTATTAAGGCTCCTATCTCTCATTCACACTTCCCCATCAACTTGATGCAATCACCTTGGCGTCAGTAAGTAAATAGCTTCTTTTTTTTTTATTACCAAATGGTAAGTTTACTATCCTAACTAGGATCGAGTTAGAAAATGTTTAAGTGAATTTGAATCCTTCTGTATGACTGAATTGGATAGGTATATGTTTTTTATAACTGAATATGAATTAGATCTGTTTGTCTTTTAAAATTCTTTTAGATGACATTTGTTAGAAATTTGCACCACACAAATAAACTGAATTAAATTGTTGCTGTGCAATGTCAAGTCAGCTGGCTGTAAGGAGGTGTTTGTTGTGCTACTGACAAAAAAAAAAGACAAGGCTGTTTACAAAATATCTCCAGTTGCAAACCTTCCCCCCCTGATTTATATATATGTGTTTAAATTTGTGTATTAAAATCATATTAAAAATAATGAATTAACATTGTTTTAACTGAAATAACTATTTTCTTCAAAAATCTAAAATAATTGTTGTCTTTCATTGAGTTTAACATTCTGTTTCAAATTTTGGTATAAATATAAAGCTGTGATATTTTTACTCAAGGAAGTTTTTATACCAATCCAACAGTGGTGTTCCTAAGAGGTGGCCAAGAGGGGGGCAGCAACCCGGAGAAAATTGACAACCGCTAAGCAGGTATTAAACATACTTACTTCAATAAACTCACTATTCTGTGCTAAACTTTTTCATTTTATTGGTTTGATGCAATATTTTACCTTTAAATGTCGCATTTTCATTAAGTGAAAGGGAGAAATCATCAAAATTAACAGAAACTTAGGCTTACAAACAATATATACATATGTAGTCAGTTTTCTGTGCCGAGTCTCACCTGGAGTGGTCGGCCTCAGCTTGTTGCGGAGCTTCGGGGAGTAGGACGGGCTGATCCAGGCTCCGGCGCTCGAGTATAGGGCTGGCGAGCTGTAGTCCTGCGGCCCGCTCATGTACGAGCTGTAGGGGCTCAGCATGTGGGGGTGCGAGTGGGACGAGGGGGTGTACATGCTCCCGGCGGCGGGGGTCAGGTTGAGGAAGTTGCTGCTGGCTCCCGAGCCGCCCAGGGGGCTGAGACGCTCCGCTTTGAGGGCCTCCTGGAGCCGGGGGCTCTCCCTGCCCTCTCTTCCCGGGGAAGGGTACGCATCCCTGGAGGCGGTGAAGGAGGAGGCCATCCCGGGGGAGTAGAGGGAGGTCGGGGTGTGTGAGTGCAGCGGCGTCTTGGTGAGTTGGCTGCCGCTCCAGGTGGAGGCCGCGGGGCTGTAGGGCGAGCTCAGCGGGTGGCTCGGGGGCCCGTCCAGGAGCTGGAGGTTACTGAGGAGGCCTGGGGAGGTGTACACCTGCCGGACTTTAGACCACACAGAGAAACAGCAATGAAATCATCAAGTCTGGGTTTCAGATCAGCGGCCTGTTAAAAGAGTTCATGTGAGAGCAAATTGTGAATTAGACTTTACTGAAAAAGAATGGAGCTCCAGCTTAAAAAAAATTGTTCATTTGTTACAATTAATCAAATTAAGTTTGTCAAACTTACTTTATTTACATTTAACATGACAACATAATAAACTTAATATATTTACTTAAGTTGATTACTTGTAACAAATGAACTAAATTTCTTTTGAGTTGAATCTCCTGTTTTGTTTTTTCAGATGGATTGGTATTTTAGGATGAGGATTTCATTTACAAATTTACATCTCAAAGGAAAAATATTAACCCAAAGTGTTTTTTTTTCTTTCATCAGCCATATTTTTTTTTATATCATGGTAAATAGGAGAGAAAACACAAAGGGACTGTTTACTCCAAAACAGACTTGAACACTCATTTACTTGGCTTAACACAGCGAGACTTTTAAAGGAACTTCTTATTTTTTGTTGCTAGGAATAGATTAAAATATTTTAATAACCCAAAAAATAAAAATGTCAGGCCCGAAAGATTTAGTAAACTGAACATATTTCTTTGGCAACACTTTATTTGACTGACATTAAACTGTCATGAACATGACATGAAGTCTTGATGAATGTGAATGAATGTCGTTATGAGTAATTCAGTAAACAGTGTCGCTACTTACTGAATAATAATATTATTCAGTAAATGTCATTATTATACACTGAATAATGATTAATCTTATAATTCAGTGAATTATATTAATCTACTGAAAGAATGTTTAGTATTAATTTACTAAATTAAATTATTATTTAATCCAGTAAATTAAACATTAATTTGCTGAATTAAATCCTATTCAGTAAATATTAATATACTGAATTCAATTAATGTTAAACGATATAAATTAAGTTAATATTAACTTCAGTAGATTAACTAAATATCAAACAATGCAGGAATGCAACCTGTATTGTTCAATGCAAAAACCATTTTGTTTTTGTGTTGAACAAAAAAGTGTAAAGCAACTTCTTTGCATTAAAAAGTTGCCATTTTTAAAGTGTCATTCTTTACCAAATGACACTTGACCTCTGTCATGAACATCCATGAAGACTCCAGGTTTATGTCTTATTCACGTCCCTCCCGATAAATGTTAGCATTTCTTTAATAAAGACAAATGTCTGAGACGTTTTCTTCACTTTATGTAATTTATTGCTGGGTAAGTAACAAGCACCTATACCAAAATAATTTTTTGTATTTGCCCGTGGGGAAAACTGTTTGGACACCCCCTGGTTCAGAGGACGGAGAGGGATTTCTGGTGCTCACCGGAGCTGTGTCTGTAGCTGGATGCTGCTCGGCTGTGGCTCGGGTTGGGGAAGAACAAGGACAGCCCGGCGTAATCGGCGTCTGGGGCTGAGAAGAAGGCCTCTCCTTCTTCCCCGGTGGTCAACAGGCTCGGGTCGGAGGGGAAGCCGGCGAGGGGGTCGGAGCTGAGCAGGGTGGGAGATGCCCAGTGGGACTGGTCTGACGAATCCTCCATGATCACTTTCACCCTGAAATAAAAGCACAGATCCATCACTCGTCCCAACACGCCGCTCTGCCAGCGCAGGCGACTCTGATCGAGGCAGATAAGGCGTCATCACCGAGCCCCGACGTTCGCTAACACAACAAACAAGTGCAACTTGAAGTTATCAGGGACGAGATCTCTCGACAGCAGGCTTTTTCAAACTTCCTTTTCTAGGATCCTCATTTGACTGTGGCTGAAAGTAACAACTAAAAATAACCGGCACTTTAAAAGTAGTGATGCAGCCAGTGACCGAACGGTTACTAGGTGGCCTTAAAACATAATAGGTGTGCCGGTTGGAGGTAGGCTGAAGAAATGCCCGAGGGGATGAAAAACGAAAAACACAGGAAAAAAAAGGTTCTGTTCTTTTCTTTTCTTCTTTTCATAAACAGAACACCTTAGAGAATGACAGAAAATCTTCCCAAAAACATTTATCTTCAAGAATATAAAAAAGTGGTTAAAGTAAGAAATATCACAGTCATGGTAAAAGTCAAGTGTCAATCTCGCTTAGGATCTTTACAGGAAAGAGAAGAGGGAAGAGAAGTGGCTGATAGCGAGAGATAAAGTCTGAGAAAATCTGATACAGCCCTGTTATTATAATCCTGACTGTGTCCATCTGCGATGATAAAGTCAGAAACATGCAGGTCGAAAAGAAAAATCTGATCTGATTAATAGAAATCTGAAAGCAAAAGTGTGAAGACATCTCAAGGTCAAAAGCAGGAAGAAGTTTCACATGAATACATTTAAACTTCATAGTTACAAACACACAACTCATCCTAAACTGAGCATTAAGTGCTTAAAATGTTTTTTTTTTTTTTGGTTGTTTTGATCAAATTATTTGAGCTATTTTTCCTAACTTGATTTAGAACCAATATGGAGGAAAACATTTTTTTAAAAAAATCTATAAAGTATATTGCTTTAATTAAGTGGAAACGCCAATACTTACAGTTTCATTAAAAAGTTTCTGCCTCAAAATAAACTTTAACTGTGATGCCAAAAGTGGCCAATCAGAAACGGCTGAATTTTTCAAATATTTCTTTTAATAATAATAATAATAATAATAAAAAAGAGCAAAACAATTAACGAGAGACAACTCAAGAACATCAGTCCAACATGAGATGAAATGGTCACCTACCAGAGTGGATGCTCGCAGAATTTTTACAACCCAGTGGAAAGAGGTCCAGTTCAAGTCGACTGTCTGACTGACTGACTGACTGACTGTCTCGCCGCAGGCTGATGGCTACAAGAGCAACTTCTTCAACCAGCAGCAAAGTTTAGGGCTTGCAAGACAGTCCGTGGGAGGGGTTGGAGACAACTTTTTTTTTTTGACAAGACACACCTCTCTGGTCCACAGAGAAAGAGCCTGCAAGATGGCAGATGTTACATATTTACAGCTATGACAGAGAGAGATGGAGAGAGAGAGAAAAAAATCACATTTGACCGTGTCATTTATTTACGAAATACAAATATCGACAGTGGGTTTGTGGCCCTGGAAGGCCGTTTTAAATCTTAGTTCCTCTGCTCTTCCTTTATGTCCCTGCGTGCTGCTTGCGTCACATTGATAACGGCCGTGTATCTCGGATGATTTCCACCACGAATAAAAAAAAAAGCGCCAAACCACGGCTGTTATCAAGCCGCTCCAGGTGATGGACGGAAACGCAGGATGAGACGGGGTTTATTTAGGTGTGGGACTCAGACGCGTCGAGGAGCAGGCCATCTCCAGGGCCCTTCAGGGAGCACATGCGCCATGGAGAGGCCCTCCTTTTCTTCTCTTGTCCTTTTTAGTGTCTGTTGATGAAATGTGCATACGGCCCCAGATAAGAGCGAGCCCACATGGAAAAAGAGCTTGAGAGGCATTTGAACAAAGCGGAGGGAAAAATGCAAAGACGCAATTTCTTTGTGGTCCGGCAAAGCTTGGAGTGGAAGCGCAGTAATGCAAATCGGGTAAAGAGCAGCAATCATACAGGAGAGATATGGTCTGGACACGGCCTGGCGGCGCACAAGCCCGACACTGTGCCTGGTCATTTGGTAGTCAAAACAGCTCCCCAAATTTCCTCTCTCTTTGTTCATTTACAGTTTTCAGGGAAATCAGGGGAGAAAAACAGTTAGGCAGAAATGAGATGAAGGCTGATCTTTTTCCCAGCCTTTTAAGAAACCACAGCGGTTATGGAGGATTGATTCCTGATAACCTGCATCAGTTAGCCCAGGTGCAAATAAAAACATGGGGTCTTGGCAGCTGCGGGGTGAAAAAGTGTTTAATTAGCTCAGCCATCTCTGTGAATTTTCCATTCCTGGGAACAATTGTTCAAGTAGGAAACACTCGCCATGAAGCCAACAGAAATAAACGGAGGAGAATAGCAAAGGTCGGCGAGGTCAACCTTGGCAGACTTTTTATGAAACGGATGATTGGCAAACTGGAACTGGGCCGACTTTACCTTTTAAACAGGACGCTCAGGTGAAGTACTTGCTTTTTTTGTGGAAGCCTTGATTGGATTTAATAGAGTTGGAACCTAAATGTTTATTCATTTTACTAACAAAGTAAAAATATCGCCAACATAAAGCGAGGCGTAACGCCAAAATAAAAGTACAACAGCTGGTTGTACTTGTCCAAAGTCGGTCCTAGAAGGCCGGCATCCTGCATGTTTAAGTTCTCTCTCTGTTTTAACACACCTGGATCCAATGATTGCTCGCTAGAAGGCCTAACAAGAACATTGACATGCTGAAAAGGTTGTTACTACCACCAGGGAGAGAACTAAAACATGCAGGATGCCGGCCCTTGAGGACTGAATTTGGGCACCCCTGTTATAAGGGGTGCCCTTTTTACTGCTAGAAAAAGTTGGTTTTAACCATTTACAAGGTAAATACACAGGTAATTACTGTGACGTAGAGCTATTAAGCCACAGAGAATATACAGACTAAAAGACTAGTTGATCAGGAAACCAGCATTTATGTATAGGGCCTGTTTGGATAAGAATCGACCTGGAAAATGAGCACAAAATGGATGGCACACAGGTTACTGATGACCCCAAGGTAACATGGAAAAGAACCTGATAAAAGAGCCTGTACATATGTGATTTGGGTCAAAAATGTTACCCAATGCAAGACGGTGGCTAATTTGTCTTACATTGGGTGAGACAATGTAAAACAATCCTGGAAATATCATAATATCATTGGACAGTCCCTATCCTTAATCCAGGATCTGTTTCAGAGCTTTGTAAGGACAGACTTCTAGACATTGTCAAAAACTTTGAGCAGTTGTCATCAGGCAAATTACACCGCATCATCAAATGCTGAAACTGTTCCCCAGCTTTCTGCCTTTGTCTGTTTGACACTTTATCACTGTGTGGTTTCTGTTGTCCAGCTAGTTAATGATTTTTGAGCATTTATGTCACAGGTCCTGCATGTGCTGCCCACAGAGGGTCGCCAGCCGGTGTTGCTCATGAGGTTTGTATTTAGTCAACCAAACAGGAAGCCTATTGGAAGCTAATTCAAATCCATATGGCCTCGATATACACATGTTTTATGTGTAAGGAGCGCAATAAAGATTATGAAGAATAAGAACCCAAGTCTGGTACCTTCTCATGTAAGAATAACATTAAATCCAACTTTATTCTGTTTCACTTAAAAAAAGAAAGAAAACATTAAGAAATGCAAACTGCTGCGCTCAGTCACAAGCTAACTGTTAGCAATGCAGGCTAATAACAGACTCTGTTGCATTTCCTGTATTTAACCCTAAACAAACAAATCAATCAAAGGTTTTACAGTACTGACTCTGTGACATAATAAAAGAGATACAACCGGCATGAGGGCTAAATAATCATTTATTGTAGCAGCTATCGCTAGCTTAAACACGTGGTGAAATCTCAGCCTTCCTGTTTATTCATCCATCTTAGAACTTGCAGTAGAGAATATTTTAAGAGCCCAAAGTCTAAACTGAAGAACCAAAAGCAAATGCTGATAGGTATTCATATTACCACTGATGCAGGAACACAATCGTTGTGAGGGGTAAATAATTTATTGCAGCAGCTATGATCGCTGGTGAGAAATCTCAGACCTTCCTGTTTATTTGTCTAACTTGTAACTTGAAAATGTTGACTTTTGAGCAGAAATGGAACCTGTAGTTAAGCTACATCCTTCAACCACGACACAGTAGAACAATTTTATTTTCCTCCTTTATTTTTATCTGAGGAAAATGAAAGAAACCAAAACAGTCTAAGTCTTTTAGACTTTTTTGCCTGAAAGACTTAAAAAGTTGGTACTTTTTAAACATTTCCACTTGAAAGATGTTAAACATGGGAGGATGAGAACTTTCTTAATTGCCTGCGTGCTTGCCTAATCGAGATGTTGCTTGTCCAGATTATTCAAATTATTGTCCAAAATTAGCATTTTCAGAGCTTGCAGGTAGGATGAGATGCATGCTGGGTAGGCTCGATAGGCAAAGTGTCTTCTATAGAAGTCTTCCTTATTTACCGACTCGATTTGGTCTGCTTTCCCACTAAGGACCGATGTGTCAAGATGAAATGGGACTGAGCCGAGCTGCTTCTCTGAGCACATCGGCTTACGTGGCTGTTATGAGGAGGAGTGACGGCGCTGAAGTCTGCGCCGCAAGCGTGGACAGCTGGGCAGGGACGCGGCGGCCTGCGACGCCCTGATAAGCACTTATCAAGATGAACAGAGGAGGAGGCTGGGAATTACAAGCAGCGCAGCCGCAGGCCCACAGGACCCTGCAGCCTCGGCCTGGTCGTGCTGTGCAAGTTGGACTCACAGTGAGAGTGGCACATGTGCAGCGTGGCCCATCAGATGTCAGTGTTTCCTGCTTGCGCTCTGAAGTGACACTATAGTGTGAAGTACAGGACAGTTGGAGGGGGGAACGGTTTGAGCCGGTCGTAACCCGGATGGCGTCTTGTGTCACCACTGGACTTTGATGGCAGCCTTCAAATTCCCAAGAAACGGGCTTCTGTGAAGGCGGTGGTCTTATCTCTTTGGTGCAGAGCTGCAGCAGCAATGCTATACCCAGGAGAGCTCCCTCTCTCTGTGTTTCTCTCTCTCTCTCTCTCTCACACACACACACACACACCCACTCACTAACACACAAAAACTGTCCTCACCATCACCAAACACTTTCAGAGATGAGTTGCCTCCTCCATGCTGATCTTGGCATGTGAGGTGACGTTTTTAGCAGCAGAGGAGCGTGAAAGTGTTGCTCTGACTAATAAAGTTAGCTTGTCACTTAGCTATCGTAACTCTTTCCACTGTTGAGTTCATGTAATACACAGATGTGTAAAGTGAAACTATTACCACTTGTAGCTTTTCCCCCCTAAATGTTCATGTTGTTTGGAGTTAGTTTTTGTTCCTGTAAAGATCTCGTGAGCATTGTTGTTGTTGTTGTTGCACAGATGCTGATAAAATGTTGTTTTTTTTCCTCTTTGCTTTGGGTTATTATGGAGTTGCCTTGCTAAAGTATTTATGCCTGTTTAACTTCTTTTTTTTTAATGTCACATTGTAGTCACAAACCTCTATTTCTTTGAGATTTTCTGTCATAGAGAAGCATCAAGTCAGATGGGCTCCTATAGATGACAGTGTGAATCTCATAGACCAGTGATACTGTAGTCATTTAGAAGGCTGGGTTTTCCAAATAAGATGATTTCAGTTTTGCTTTCGTTCAGATTATTAGGCATATTTGAACATCTGTGAGGCGCATCTGTAGGGGCTGAAGAGCAGTGTGGCTAGAATAGATAAATACATTTGGATAACATCCGCAAAGCAGTGAAAGGCGGTGTTATGTTGCATAAGTGTTGTGTTAAGAGTGGAAAAGAAGTGGAACTAGAATGAATCAATGAGGAACCCTGAAGTTCAGATGGGACATTACTGAACTGTGGGTCAGTTAGCTGCCCAGAGCTTATGAGACTGCTTGAAACACTAAATCTGGCTCAAACTTTTCCACAACCTCCTCCATGGTTTCCAAATTGTTTGTTGTCTAATGTTCACTAACAAACCTATGAGGCTTTCACAGAACTGCTGCATTTATTTACACAGTGATTGAATTAGCACAGACGGACATCATTTACCATTTTGGAGGTTCTAAAGATACTGGGTTGCACTGAATTTTATTTAGGGGTATCAAAGTAAAGGTGGATGAACAGAAGTGGACATTATATATTTTCTCATTTTATTTAGATAACCATTTTTCTTCCCTGTATGTAGTACTTTGTGTTGTCACAAAATTACAAAATCACATGTTGAAATGAAGTAAATTTAACTAAAGAGCAGGACGTTATTTTAGTTACATTTACAACAGAAATACTCTAATATATATATATATATATATATAT
>NW_015114353.1:57927-59676 GCF_001443285.1 Poecilia latipinna | reverse complement strand
TATATATATATATATATATATATATATATATATATATATATATATATATATATATATATATATATATATATATATATATATATACATATATATATATATATATATATATATATATATATATATACATTATTGTTTTTACCTAAAAAAAATATATTATTGCTGCAGTAATTTTAAATTAGCTGGACTCGCTAGCACCGGTTAGCTTGACCTGCTGCGGTGGCGTTTCGTTGAGAAAGTTGCAACAAAGCTAAATTATTGAATTATTGTAAAATGTTGGTTTAGTTACGGGGATGTATTGACTATTAGTGTCAGTAAAATTAAACTAAAACATAAAACTACTGTTGTAAAGTATGAAATTCTAATTGCAGTAACTTAAAGTGGTGTCAAATACACTAGAGAAACACACCACACCTGAGAGTTAGCAGTGATGGAGACCTGCTGGCTTAACGGTAGCATCTGCTGCCCCCTGGTGGCGAGTCAAAGTGATTTACTGCCATTCCGCAGGGAGTTTCTGATGAGGTTCTCTGTTCCTGCACTGGCTTTGAAGCAGATGGAGAGTGCGGACACGGTGCATGACGTTCACAGTTCAAATATATAAAAGCATTATTGTTTTCTAACACATCGAACATGGCCCTTTGGTCAAATAAAAATAAATAAATAAATAATAATAATAATAATAATAATAATAATAATAATAATAATACACATCTCTGTTTTTGTGAAAATAAATATATTTTTGATCCAGATTTTCCTTCACATCACAATTCATTTCAACATTATGGATTAAAAAAATAACTCAAAAATTAAATTCATGCGCATTTGTTTGTGTTGCTAGTTATAGTTACCAAATAATTAAACTGTAAACTTCTTTTGCTCAGACAGGTCATACATAAGACCAATAAAATACAAATTTAAATACTAATGTTATATTGTTGGTCAGCAGAGAGTTACTGACAAAAGAAGGAGGGTAAACTACAAAACTGTTTAACTTCCCTTTGGGATTGATAAGGTCTCACTGAAATGAATTTGAACTAACAAGGTTTTTACTAAAGAAGCTGACAGCTTAGAGTGCTGGATCCAAGTTTACTAATTGGAAAGTTAAGTGGAAGGAAAAACTGAAATAGAAAAAGGTTCAGGTACACTCAGGGATAAATAACTGCAGCATTGTTTGAAGTGTCTTACCTGGGCTGAGGAGGGAAAGGACCGGGTCGCTGCTCAGTTGTCCAAAGTCGTCTTCTTCAGATGAAGGTAAGTTTTGCTTTTCAGAAAGCCTTCAAGGTCCCAGTTTCCAGTGATGATTTGAATTGCGGTGGCGTCTGCTGGTGCTGGTCAGCTGGGTTTTATCAAGTCCAAAGTGAGTCCAGCCATCTACCAGGAAATTAGAGAGGCGTCAGGGACTGTGTTTGATTGTCAAAAGGAAGATGAGAGGCAGAATAGTGAAAAATGCAGACAAGCTGAAGTCTATTGCATCTGACAGGGAGCAGCACATTCACATGCATGTTTTTCTTAAAAATACACTTTAATTAGCAAAATAATTAAATTATCTGAGACCTGCAACCAGTGGGGCAAAAAGTGGGTATGCAGCGCATGCAACGCATAGAGGCGCAGCACCAGAGGGGGCGTCAAAACCCCGTGTGGAGAGGGCGGCGCGCCGATTATGTTTTCCTATACACTTCAGCGCGCCTTACGCTCCTTCACCTCACGCACGTCACGAGGTAAATGTGGCAAGTTTTACCCTTCACGTATCGT
>NW_015114353.1:50737-53863 GCF_001443285.1 Poecilia latipinna | reverse complement strand
TTATTATTATTATTATTATTTTCTCATATCATCGTATCGTTCCTTAACGTGTTTCAAAGTCCGATAAGATTCTTTGGAAAATCAAATAAAAGGTTTGATCAATGTCACTTAAATTTGATAAATGACAATTAACCCATTGCGAATTTCCGAGCAGCACCCTGAAGGCGTCATCGTCCGCCGGAGCTTCAGAGCTGCAGTGAATCTGGTCGCAGCCTCCGTTCAACATGGGTGAGGAAAAGACTCCCGTGACTCTGAAGACGATCCTCATAGGAAACTCCGGGTAACCTTTGGTTGTTGTTTTCACTCTGAAATGTTCAGACTCGGTTCAGTTTAAAGCTCAAATGTTTCACTTTCACTTGCCGCGACTTTTTAAAGTAAAGGTGTAAAATCTATGTATGTAGTATGCAGATATTTAAACAGTTCCATCGACTTTTTAACCATTTTGCACGCCGCGTGACACACAGGAGGAGTTAAATGTGTCTTGTGATGAAGAAAGAGTTCAGTTTGAAGTTATTTCTAATTTATCTTGCGTGCGCGTGTATGTGTGCGCGCGCGTGTTTACACAGGGTGGGAAAATCGTCCGTCATGAACAGATATGTGGATAACCGCTTCACCAACATGTACAGAGCCACCATAGGAACGGACTTTTTCTCCAAAGCAGTCAGGATAAATGGGAACACGGTGACCCTGCAGGTTGGTGTGTGTATCACAGTGAAATGCATCAACCTTCATGACTGGCAGTGGCTCCTCAGCCTTGTTTCCCCCCTCTCTCTGTGTGTGTGTTTAGATCTGGGACACAGCAGGAACAGAGAGGTTCCAGTCTCTGGGCACGCCTCTGTACAGAGGGAGCCAGTGCTGCATGCTGGTGTTTGACGTCACATCCTTGACCAGCTTCAGCGCCTTGGAGATGTGGAGGAAGGAGTTCCTGGTCCAGGGAGAGCCTCAGGATCCAGAAGACTTTCCCTTCATTGTCCTGGGCAACAAGACGGACCTGAGCAACCGGGAGGTCAGTCTCGTCTCGTTTGCAGATTTCCTCCGTTGTGCATCTGCTGGCAAGTTGAGTAGGGTCTTATTTAGGGGTAGCACATTGAAAGGGGCTCAATATTAGAGGTGGTGTATCGATTCCAGCTTGGTGTCGAGATCAATACTTTAGCTTCAAATTCCCTCTTGAAATTTTTGTAGTGTAATTTCTCAACTCTACAGTAAACATTTTTTTTTTTTGCCTTGATTTATTCTCTAAATTCTGTCCTGTTTTAGCAAAAATAATTCAAAGGAAAACAATAAAACGATACCCAAGGGCTATAAGTTTGATGCATCAGTTACATGTGTTGCTGATACTAGAATATCTGCTCAATACCAAAACATCCAGTATCGCACATCACACTTTTCAACTTTGCTTTGAAAATACATTTTGAATTTTTGACACTTCATCACATAAAATCCTAATACAAGAAACTTTAGAGCATTGTGAGGAGAAATGATCCCAACGTTGTACTCGTAACTTTCTGAGTACCCAGCCCAAATATGAAAGTCGTATAAGCTCTATAATCTCTACTGTATTCCAGATTGTGAAATAATTCATCTGCTGTGTAGGTGTCTCGCAGAAAGGCAATGCAGTGGTGTGAAGAAATCGGGGCGGAGTACTTTGAAGGAAGCGCCAAAGAGGACCTGGACATGGAGAAGCCGTTTTTAAGAGCCGCAGAGCTCGGCCTCCAGCAGGTAATTCAGTCCTAAAAGAAGAAGAAGAAAAAAGCAGACCCGAGACACAATCTCTGTTTAACATGTTTATTTTTGATGATAAAAGATACATTACTCCCTACAGTACAAAAAACACACATTGGAAAATACAGGACATTTCCAGATAACCTGCGAACAGCCGAGAGAAACTCGCAACACCTGCGAGTGCTGATAAGAGAGCACTCGTCCCGGCGTGGGAAGGAAAGTTCGGAGACCTCGGCACTGCTGATGATGACCTATCTAACAAGGGTGCAAAAATAAGTGACCCGGCAAAGGTACTGTGGAAGGAAAGGACACAATTGTATACCACATGGAGAGAGGAACAAACTCATTAAATGTTTTTTGTTTTGTTTTTTTCCCATTTTTTTTTCCTTTTTTTTTGAGAACCTTCAGCTTTATGGTCTAACTTTAAGGCATCACTACTAAAATACACTGCTTTTTGCATGCATGTCTAGTTTTGTTTAACAGACACACCGACACGCACAAAAATTATGAATGCATATGAAGAGAAAGTTTCTAGAAAGAAATCAGGAGAAAATCCCAACCTGAAGCCACGGCGGCAAGCGGAGAGGCCTTTGACGTTCGGGCCCTTTTTAATTTTTTTAAATTACCGTCACGAACTGGATCTGCCCTTTTACACAGAAGATCTCCACTCACGCCCCCAGCCAGATAACTCCTCCCTGTACACGTTTGGACTGATGGACCTAGTAGGATTTCACACTCCCTACAGTGAATCAGCGGCAAAAAAAAAAAAAAGTTCAATCAGGGAGACTATATATATTTATATATATATTTATATATTTGCTTCTTTTATAAGTAAAGACACAAAAGGCGATCAAGAGATGACCCAACATGTAAAAACAGTTTGTTACAGGTAATTATATAAAAGGCCAAGATGTGTGTTTTGTTGTTTTTTTCTGTGTGTGTGTGTGTGTTTTGTTTGTTTTATTCCTCCTCTATGAACGAACTAATTTACAAGTGAGTAACACTCCGGCGGCCTTCCCATTCAAAGACAAAAAACCCCCCCAAAAAAACAGGTAGCTTAGCACACCATCTGTGGTCTGAAATACAGAGCCTTAGAGAAGGGAAAAAACAAATTTAAATTTATTCAGTTGATTCACAGACATTAATAGAGGTGTCGGGGGCTGGGAGGGGGATGGGTCTACGGAATATATGTAGTCATTCTACAAAATTAAAGATTCATGAGCAGAAGAAGCAACAACCGACCGAGCATCGGGAGGAAAGACACCGATTTTTTTTCTTCTTTTCTTCTCCCCCTCCCTTCCAACCCGGGAAAATTTGTGTTTGGCAAACAAAGCAACACAAGCATCAAGAGTAAACAAAGTAAAAAAAAAAAAAAAAAAAAAAATTAAAAAAACCCCCCTCCTT
>NW_015114353.1:28424-47206 GCF_001443285.1 Poecilia latipinna | reverse complement strand
TCTAATTTTTTGGGAAAAGGTTTTTTTTTTTTGTTTTTTTTTTTTTTTGGGAAGTTTTTCTTGAAACGTGTGTGTGTGTGTGTGTGTGTGTGTGTGCTGCCAGTCTCTGTCCTAGCAAAGTCCGTCATTCTTTCTCTACAAATCTCTTCCTTTGCCGTTCTTTTTTTTTTTTTTTTTTTCCTTTTTCCTTCGTCCAACGTGCCGGTCACCACTCCTCGTATCTCGGGGTGGGGTTGGGAGGGGGGGATAAAAAGCGCACAGTGATGATATTTACCAGGAGACTGGAGTCCAGTACGATGACTGTACAGACTTGGTTCTCTATGAAGCAAATTGTTTTGGAGCCAAAAAAAGAAAAAGAAAAAGATGTCCTCGTTTGTGGAGGACAAGTGCTTTATTTGTTTCCATACCGATTTTTTCCTTTCGTCTAAACTAAATGCCTCCACAGCCATTTTTTTTTCCAAACACTGTACAACATTTTATGTAGTCTCTTTCTACACCCCCCCAGAATTCACAAAACACAGAAAAAAAAAAAAAAAAAAAATTAGCTAACATAGCACTCAGCCTGGCTCCCAGTTTGTGAAAAGGTGTAAATGTTTCTATAATGTTCAACTACTTGGAGAGAAAAAAAAAGAAGAAGCAAAAATAGATGTTAAAACGAAGGAAGGGGATGTAGCTGAAAAAAGAGAATGTGCTTCTAGGCTTGAATTGCTCTAAAAATATTACGACCAACTGAACGAGGAGGAGGAGGAGTAAGGGGGTTTATCTACAGAAACGTGTCTCAGATTGACTTTCATCTGGGCTTCTGCCACCATTTTGATCTGAGACGGGGGGGTGGAGGAGATGAGAAGGAAGAGGACGAGTGAAGGTCAGTCTTCCTGATAAAAAGGACAGTGGAAAAAAACAAAAAAACAACAAAAAGACTGGGAGGGGACTCCGGGCAACCTCACTGGTCCGTCCTTGCTTTCTTTGGACCAGTAGTCTTGCTATGGAGGGACACAAAACCAGAATGAGTCGCATGAATCGTTGAGAGCGTTCAACCTGAAGTGGGTAGGAGAGAAGATACTTACGTATCGGGAGAGGTGCCGGGTCTTTTGGGGGCAGGTTTTGCAGAGGTGGCATCTTTACCAGATTCTGTGGATTACAATTATTGGTTAGATTTCATCTGCTAGTTTGGCTCCTTTAGTCATGCTAAACTGGAGCGACTGTGTAGCATTAGCCATTTGTGTACATTGTGACTTTATTGTCATCACTTTCTCTGTACATCCATTTTACAATGAATGAGTGAAATGAACAGTCTCTGCTACAGGTCACGCAAATCGGTTTGCTTCTCTTGTGCAAAAATGCAGTTATTAACTCAAAACTGCATGAAACTAATTAAGGCTTAAGGCAAATCTAGTTCTTTCCCCTCCAATCTTAGCACCTGATATTCATGAACTACAAGTAGTTAAAGTTAAAGCTGCGTTTTTGTTACATTAGAAACAAAACCAACTTCTAAACGCAGCACTCAGTAAGTTGAATTGCTGGTGGTTGTTGACTGTAACCCGCCTCCAGCTCCTGTGAAGGGTTTTTCCCTCCGGTGTGGCAGAGTCAGAGCTGACATAGCACCTGTTTATCAGTGCCAGGTTGCTGATAAACAGCCCAAATAATTTTATTGGTCTACAAACCAACAGACACAAATTCAGCCTTTTTAGTTTTATTGCTTTCTATTTGTTTAACTTGACTAGACAAGTTAAGTTTTTAGGGGCCTCCCTTCATCCATTTCAGGCATATTGTTGGGCAGCAATGCCTTGGGCGTGCTGTGCTAATATGATGTGCCCTCCTATAAAGGAGCCTAATCAGCACTCTGTGCACTCAACCCCCCCCACCACCACCACCAGTGAAAATTGATTTGTATTGATATATCATCAATACTCTGAGCTGCACTTCAACTTCAGAACTACAACAGAATCCACAAATAAACATTCTGGCTCTCAAAATGTGTCTTTCTTTAAATTATTGGGTAGTTTTAAGTCAAAGTGCAAATATAGTTTCTACTGTTGCTGGCTGGGACAGAAAAGCACTCTCAATAGGAAGTAGCCCAGGGCCTGCATTTTTTTTTTTTTTTGAGGGGCGGCCCCTAAGATTTTTTTCTTTTTTAACTAATGTCCATTTTTCAAATAATACTTTATATAAAACTTGTATGCCCAAATCAGGTGAGTTGTATTAAAATTTGGGGATTTTTATGTGAATTAGGCTGGTTAGCTTAGCATGTGTGTTTGTAGGAAAGCTAATAATTTGATTTGTGTAATTAAATTGTTCTCTGATCCTTCACAAAAACCATAGAATAAAACAGAAGAAAAGGTCAAACTTCAACCGGACGATACTTTTGTGATAACACGACAGAGCTGCGTCTTTTACAGAGTCAGCTTCAGCCCTAGTTAGATGGAAAAAGCCCAATAAGTTGATAATTCTCCATTCTTACCCTGTAGCCATCGAACTTGAGTGGCGGGACCGTAACCCTTCTCATTGCGGGCGGCGATGCGGAAGATGATGGCTGGTTTAGTCGTGTAGTCGATGTGAGCGTTTGAGAGGCTGGACGACTGCACCAAGCACGAGGGGTTGGGTCCACAGTACACTCGCATGAAAGCTAGCTGGGCCGGGGTGGAAGCCTTGGCCTCAGCCGTCTGGCTGCTCTGGATGGCCAGGTACACCGAGTACTCGATTATTTTCCCTGACGTAACCGAAGGCGGCTCCCAGGTCAGGTGGGCGCCATCTGGGCTCTGCAGGTGACAGTGATGATATAAGGCTTGCTACTTAGCGGCTTCGGCAGGAGGTTACAGTCAGCTTTACAGGTAGCAACGAAATGCTTACCTTGCTGATTTTGATGGCACATGGGGCTCCTGGGAATCCGGGTAGGCAGGTCTTGAAAGCAGAAATCTCAGAGAACGTTCCACGCCCGCAGGCGTTGATTCCTGCCACGCGGAACTTGTACGCCGTACCAGGCTGCAGCTCCATCTTCTTCATCTGACTGTAGTCCGGTACGGCGCCGGAGTCGTCCTACCCAGAGGAACAACACAACATTAGAGGAAGAGTCTCGGTTAACGGCGCATCATTCCTGTCGCACTTACATCTCCTTGAGAATCGTCTCCTGGCACATAGAAGTGAGTGACGACCATATTTGTCACTTTTACGATCCCGACGTCAAACCACTGGTTCTCCTTTTTAACAACAGGCTTCACTGGAGCGGGTTGAGGGGCTTGTTTCTGAATAAATCACAAAATCAAAACAAAATCCGTTGAAACTTTTTGTTCTTGCTCCCTCAAAGCTGGTCCATCAGGCGTCGCTCAAGCCTCACCTCTCCCTCGATGCCGTTGGCCACCTCTGCGAGAGTGGCTGCCGCCTGCAGCTTGGCCGGACTTGCTACTGATATAGACGGTGCAAACGTACTTGATGGAGCCAGAGCTGGGTTGCGGAAAGAGCAACAAAAATTAGACAAATACAGTAACGGCTCAAATTTAAAACTTTTTAAGGTCATTATGAATGAAACTTAAGATCTGTATCACAACAGAAATGCACAAAAGAAAATGGCCTATTTTATACATTTGTAGTGCTACAAACTAGTTAGCGGCTAGTTAGCGGTAGCTCTCAGAACGAGAAAGAGCACAAAGACAATATCTGATCAAACGTTTGCCTGACAGTAAAGATCCATGTCAAAAATAGACTACATACACAAGACAAAATAAAATAGTCCTGTGATTAATGTATTAAAGGCCAACTTATATTTTTTGTAGTGAATTTAAGACATTTTAAGGCCTTCATTTTAGATACACAAAGACTACAGGATGTAGAAAGACTTACTCTCAGCAGTGGTGCGCGGTAGAAGGGACGCCACGGCGCTGGTGACCGAGGCAGCCATTTCGTTGTGTCCATTGCTTTCGACTGACGGGTCGTTGAGGCTGTCGGCGGGGGCGAGGCCCTCGGTAGGCATGCTGGTGTCCACAGAGGCCTGCTGCGCGGCGGCCTGAGCTTCCTGTAGCTGCTGCTGCTGCTGAACCAGTGCGGCCAGCTCCTGCTGGGTCAGCATGATGGGGATGTTGGTGGGCTGCTGGCTTTCCTCAGAACCATCGCCTTCATCTGGAAACACATTACGTAATATTTATAGCCACGCAGCCTGAAGCCAGGGCTGTCGAGATCATTTTTATTTTGGCCCACATCAAGATCATGGATGACCTCAAGGGTCGGTTGTGGCAGAAAGTATTGATAAAACCAATTACCAAACTATCACAACGTTAATAGCCATCTTTGCATTTGATAAGTTCTTCTTAAAGCTAAATAATATTGGAACATATTTTCATACTGATCAGTTCCTATAGGGTTTTGCAATTACTTTTATGAATTTTTTATTTTTTTTGCAATGCAAGTCACAGATTAAACTAATTTAAAAAGATTTGAAAAGAGGTTTGCAATATATATAACTTTGCTACTCTCCATATCACGGAATATGACTTGATATCAACTGAGGCTGCGGCAGCAGATATAGGAGAAGAAATACTGCCACCCTCAGGTGGGCGTTAGCAATCACAACACTTTTTTTTTGCAGAGAAATTGAGATAAACTCAATGTTCCACTAATTATCCATTAGGGCAAAAAAAAATAAAAAAAAAATAAAAAAAATAAAATCATTTATCTGTTAATTTTGAGTGAATTTCTGTCATCGCAAAATTGCAAAAAAACTGAAATGGATGTAATTTGGCGCCTGGAGTTGAGAGGTTAAAAAAATCATAAATCTTTGGCTGGATTTGGTCCCGGGTCTTGAGTTTGACATGTGCTGAGGTTTCCTCAAGAAAATCTGCCACGCCTGGTAGTAAGGGTGCTAGGGAAGTCCAAGTTAAAGAATATTAAAAGCTACAAAACTTTGGAGGTGTGTGTGCAGGCATTGTTACTTGGAAATAATTGTGTGAGGCCAATGGAAAGGTGCAGAGACAGTGCAATCTGTGCGCACACCTCGCACAGTCAGCTACTAACCTAGCTTAATCTGTTGTCACTGTCACTGTGAGTGGTGTATAAAAAACCCTATTTAAAATAAACAAACACCACCTAGCCTGGTGGCCCGCCAGGCTCATAATACCTGTGTGTATTAAGCTATTAATAATTATGATGCAGTCTGTACCGTAGCCCCTGCATACCTAAAATGGCCGTTGAGGGGACAGCGTGTACTCACTCATTACAGCTTGCTGCGCTGCCTGTAGGACGGCCTGGATGGCGAGAGCCTGGGCCTCCTCTGTGGCTGCAGCCTGGGCAGCAGCCTCAGCGGCGGCGGTCACGGCCAGCTCTTCGTCTGACAGCCCCGTCACCATCAGCGTGGTCCCCTGGGCCTCAGACATCAGCTCAGAGGGCAGGTTCAAGGCCGTTGCAGCTGCTGCTTCTCCCTGGAAGAACAAATTCGTAAAAAAAAAAATAAATAAATAATTTTTTTAGCTGTGATAATAAATTTAACCAGGCTGCCGCTGACTATCTGCATAATGTGCTTTACGTACTTCTGCTTGTGTCTCCATGGCTGCAGCAGGCTCCTCTGCAGGTGCAGCTTCTGCTGATGCAGGTTCTTCAGTCTGCATCGGCTCCTCCGTGCTGCTGGCTGCGGTGCTTACTCCTTCTGTGATTGAGGAAATTGACTGGAGGGAAACAAAAGTTGTTGTTTTTTTTTTTTTTTTTAAACACTCAGACCTGCAGTTTTTAAATACATAATTGCAGATGTCACACAGCAGACTGTTAAAATAAGCTGAAAATTTAGAGAAGTGAGTCGTTCCCTTACCGGTACTGAGGGCCCAGGGGCCGGTGTGGACTGAGTGACCGTGGTGATGGCTCTGCCTTGGGTGGTTGTAGCTACGCTAGTAGCTGCAGTGGTAGCAGCTTCCTCTGTGGTGCTTGTTCCTTCTGCTCCTTCCTCTGTCTGCTGGGTGGCTGAAAAGAGTCAAAAATAACACTTTACTTATGCAACTCAAACATCAATTGTGTTTAACCAGAAAATGTGGGAAACACAGTGAATTTGCTGTGTGAAGAGTGAAAATAAATGTGGGACAGTTTACGAGTTTCCACAAAGCTTGTTAATGCTCTGATCTGAAAGGCTCAGTTACCAGGCAGCATGTGCTTGTATTTAGCATCTACAAACATCAAGAAGTTTTGCCAGGGGCAAATAAGCATCATAGAGCTACTTTGCTAATGAGAAGGCCGAAGTCAAACGAGTTAGTGCAGTGAAGAGGTTACAGGCAAATGGCTGGAAGATTACTGGCTACAGAAACCTCCCCATTCACAAAGTAGCTTCATTAAAACTCATCTGATCAGACTGACATTCTTCCGTCAAACATCTATTCTAGTTACGGTTTGATGAACCTACACATTAACACAGGGATCCAACATTTTAACTTTCACAATGTCACACTTTTTAGATTGAAATTATTTTTTTTTCCCCTTAAGTTTTTCCAACACTAAACATTTTAGTACAAAATATTCTCACTTCACTGCTAAAATGCAGAAAGTGGCTTTTAATTTTGTGAAGTTGGTGAAAAGCTCCTTCCCTGCTTTAAAGGCATCTGGAATAATTTAGACCAGCAAAGTTTCAGAAATCAGCAACTGTTGTGTTTGAAGAAGCATTGAAAGACAATACATTTAAAATTGAAAATAGGCCACTGTGAGAAAGGGCTGACACACCCACCAGGTCACGTCTGCAAATGTCTGGCTAACAGTCAGTCACAATGGGAACTGGCAGATCAGGTTTTTAAAGATCTCCTTTAAAACACATTTTAGCAACTTCATTTCATTCAAACATCCATCCATCCCTGACCCAAAGCACAGAACATATGTCCATTTGAACCTGAATTCTAGGTTATCTACAACACCCTAAATAAGTGAAATGGTTCTGCATTTCATTCTGCATGTATACCAAGGTTTCTGCAGGTTTCAACAACTCAAATTTCTGACTTTTTAAGACCATTAAGACTGGAGTTTAAGACCTGCATCCCTACAGAAATGTACAAACTTCATCCAGCCAACTTCTGATAAATTTGCATTTATCCATGATAGATGCAAAAACGTTAGCTAGCTAGCAAGGATATGCTACCAGCTAGTTAGCTGTAGCTTCAACTACAGGCTACAGTTTGTAAGTCTCAGAAAGCAATGAAAAAAATCAAAACACACAGGATTCAAAAGTCCTGCCACCACAAAATGAAAGCCTGAGATTTCCATATTAAAATGGATTCAAGACATTTTAAGACCTTATTTTTAGACACATGGATTTGAGTCTTATTAAGGATGCGTGGACACCTTGGTATTCAGTCAACAAGTCAAAAACAGAACACTGACGGATAAAATGGTCAATTCAACATGTGATGTAGCAAATCAGATATAAATACAACAGTTTTTATTTCGGTAAAAATCAAAACAAAACCCAGCACATTTAGTTTCTCTGTTTACTTAACGCTAGCTTTGACATACCTGTGCCTTCACCGGTCTCCATGCTGCAGGTAGCAGTGGTGGCGGTGTTGGTGGTCCCAGTCTCGTGTGTTTCATACGGCGGGTTGGAGCAGACCCTCTGGATCTGGCCCGTTGCTGTGCTGCTCTGGTCCTCCCCTACGCTGGAGGTGGCTGCGGACGGAGTGTCGCTGGTCCCCGATTCGTGGGTTTCGCTGGGTGGATTTGAGTGGGCGCTCTGCACGGTGCCCGTCTCGCCGGCGTTCATGCTGGAGGAAGCTTGCGTTGCTGTGTTGGTGGTGCCCGTCACGTGGGTCTCGCAGGGGGGATTTGAACACACCTGCTGGGTCCCTCCCATGTTAGAGGTCGCCGTGGTGGCCGTGTTTGTCGTCCCCGTTTCGTGGGTCTCGCAGGGCGGGTTGGAGCACACACGTAATGTGGACATGTTTGAAGACGCCGTCGTGGCCGTGTTGGTGGTTCCCGTCTCGTGCGTCTCGCAGGGCGGGTTTGAGCAGACCTGTCCGGCTCCGATTGTAGCAGAGGAAGTGGTGGCGGTGTTGGTAGTTCCCGTCTCGTGCGTCTCGCAGGGCGGGTTGGAGCAGACCAGGGTGACGGTACCAGAACCGTCTCCAGTTGCGCCAGCCTCAGTGGAACTGGGCTGTTCAGAGGTCGGAGAAGCCAGAATGGACACAGGAAGATCCTGGACTGGCTGGGCTTCAACACCACTGGGGGTTGTGATCAGGGTAACCTGGGTGGGCTGGTTCTGAGGCAAAACCAATATCATCATTACATGCAAGTATTGCATCATTTCCAGCTCAAACTTTGCTGCAAGAGTATTTTTCATTGCAAGTTTTAAAAAGCTATTAGAAACGTGGGACACAGGAGTCTCACCTGCACCGTCACTGTCGAGGAGGGCAGAGTCGAAGAAGAAGTCAGACTGGTCTGAGCAGCCGAGACCGTGATGGCGGCTTGGTTGATCACCTGGCTGGACAGAGTAGCGATGTTCGCCAGCGTGGTGATCGGCGTCACCAGGGAGGCACTGGAGCTGTCGGCCGTGGCTCCTGCCAAGCTTGTGGACACCGTCCCAGTGACGGTGCCAAGAGTGGTGACTCCTACAGGAAGCACAGGTGAAGCGATTAAAGGGATGTTCAGAGGTTCCTTTAAACTGGGGATGCACTGATATGAAACTTTGAGCCAATATTTACCAATATTATTTTCATATATATTGCCATTTCAACACTGGAAAAAACATCCACCCTATCTTCGTAGATTCTCTTCCTCAGTTAAAACAAGCCACAAATCTGCACAGCTTCCTCATCACTATCCAAGGTTTCCCCCAGAAAACTTGCTAAGTCTAGTGGTTGGTTCTAGGGCAGTCATTCATCCAGCAGCAGCCTGTCGTGTTTTTGAGTTAAAAAATGTTTAAAGTTGACAGGAAATTTTAAAATATCACTTATTATTATGCATTATTGAAATATTGGGAGATTAATACTTGAACACCAACTATAAAGTCTTAAGAAATGCAAACATTTTAAAAAGACTTAAAAAATAAATGTTTAGCCTGGTGGGGGCACAAGTAAAGCCTGGTGGCCTGCCAGGCTTATAAAACACTGGGGGAAAACCAAGCATAAAACCATAAAAATATTTTGTTAAACATTCTTTTGTAACCCAACAACAACTCAGTGGTTACGAAAGACATGGGCCTCCTTACCAGTAGTTCCCTTGACAACCAGTGTGGTAACAGTGGGCTTAACAGAGGAGACCGTCACTGGTGTAACGAGACGAACACCGCCTACTGTGCTCATGGGCAAGGTACGCAGAATAGTGCCCGGCTGTCCTGGAGCGCCCTTTAATACCACCTACAAAAAGAAACATTTGAGCTCATCTTTGAAAAATATTCTGTTTAAAAAAAAAAAAAAAAAAAAAAACAGAGACAAAAAGCAGTTGAGAAAAGCTAGCTTACCTGCGTCAGTCCTTGCTGTCCAGCTGCAGTGGACAGTTTGGGCATGGCAGTAATAATTTTACCAGGCGTTCCAGTGGTCATTACCTTGGTGGTAAGGATCGTTATTGGTGTTTTCATGCCTGCACTGCTCGTCACACCTGCATAGATAACACAAGTTTGAGCTTTAGACAATGATTTATAGCAGCAAATAGCATTTCCTAAAGTTTAAGATACATTCAGGGTCAAGGGCTGGACAATAAATCAATGATGATATGTATATATAGATATCGCAACAGAAACATAATGTCAATGGATACTATCACCGATAGGATATTCAATATATAGAATATTCACTGAACTCTGATCTAGAACCGCTCAGCATTCTGGGGGATGTAGGCACAGGAAAGACTTTAGCACAGTGGTGCCCAAAGTCGGTCCTCGAGGGCCGGCGTCCTGCATGTTTTAGTTCTTCCCTGGTTTAACACACCTGGATCAAATTATGGCTCGTTAGAAGGCCTAAGAGGAACACTGACAAGCTGAAAAAGTTGTTACTACCACCAGGGAGAGAACCAAAATATGCAGGATGCCGGCCCTCGAGGACCAACTTTGGACAAAGTCACCCCTGGTTTAGCAGGTCAACCTCACATAGCAAGCTAAGCAACATGGGCGACATCAACTAACTCACTCACTCTTAGGTTACCTAGCAACAACCTGTTGAGTAAACATGTAACCGTCCCTCATAACTTCTTATAAATAAAGTGAAAATGGGGATAAAGTAGGAAATGTCACCACTGTAGGCTTTTATTGTTTGGCAGTATTACAATAAAACCAATTAATAATTATCAATATCAACTGATATGAACACTTAGATTGCGATATATTTTTCAGCCACATCATCCAGCCGTAAAAACATTCTTCTTCCCACCACCCGGCTACTAGTTTACTGTAGATTGTAAAATCAATCAGATGAGTTCAGACCTGTGGCTCCAGGCTGGGTCATGATGGCCGACATGGGGATGGTCTTAATGATGGTGGTACCCTGCTTGGTAGTAGTAGGTGAGACGCCACTTATGTTGAGGATCGTGGGTTTGTTTCCTGTGCCTCCGGCCTGGGACGTTGTGATGATTGTTGTGGGCTTGCCGTCTGCAGAAGTCACCAGTTTCAGGATGGTGCCGGCTGGGAGGGGACCCTTTGTCTGAGAAGAAAAGCACACGTTCAACGACTGCTTAGAGAAGACTAGGTGTCTGACTCAGCAGTTTTAAGCCATCTCTAGTTGTTTTTTTTTGTTTGTTGTTTTCTGCACTCATGCAGATAGCTGACCTGTATGATCTGTGTGAGAGGGTTAGTGGAAGCCTGGCCTGTGACGGCTGATGTCTGCACTGGCTTGGTTTGCACCACAGACATCATCTTGCCAAGGTTGGAGATCTGCCGACATAGGAGAGAGACTCAAGTTCATGAGTCGCTAGAAAGCATCGGACAGCACAGGGAGGTCAGGGGCAAGGCGGTCTACTGAACCCGCGGCTCTGACTTACTGCTTTAAACTGACAGTCATGCAAACAAATAACATTACACTCCCTGTTTTCTTAGTCGAGCTGTCCAACAGTCCCCCCCCACCACATGACAAATTTCACGTTGTCACAGTCTTGTGACACAAAGTGTGGAAGAAGGCCATTTACAGCATGCATGAAAGAGCACCAGAGGGTGCTTTGTAGATTTAAACCCCAGAAGATAATGTGGTAAAATACACGGTTTCTTACCAAAGTACCGCTGCTGCCCATGGTGAGCGGACTCTTGACCAGGGTGATGGTTTTGGTGACTCCTCCCACCACAGTGGTGACCACCTGGGCCTGCTGAGCCACTGTGACAGCCCCGGACTTGTGCACAGTGATGATCGGTCTGGTGGTGGTGGGAGAGGACGCGGTTGCCGTGCCCACCTGGGCCGCGGCCGTCTTCAACATGCGGGTGGCTGGGTTACTGACCTATGAAAACAAAATTACCTTTAAGCGACAGTTTGGGACTTTTGAAGAGAGCTTAAAGCTAATCCAGAAAAGGCCAAGAAAAAGGTGAGTTTTTGATTTGGTATGAAAAAGTACAGCAGTTTATGCAAACAGTACTTTATGAACCTTCAAATTGTTTACATTTAGCAGTTAGAACAATATGAGGGAACTCTTGTTTCCTTGTAAATGTACCATTTACTTATTTACACAAAAAAAGAGAGGCAGGAAATGGTGCGCATCTAATGATCTTTCAGAGTCAAACATACTGAGTGTGTGAAGCGAGCTAAAAACACTCATTATTTATGTTCTTCTAAGAGAACATCACTTCAAAACTTGCACTAAGATAATTATCAACAAAAGCTAAGGCGTTTTGATGTTCTGAACGAGGGCATTATTGAGAGGTTTACCATTACAGGAGAAGCCACTTTCACTGTGGTGGTGCCTGGGGAGACAGCCACTGTTTTGAGGATGGTGGCACCCGCGGGAACATTGAGAACGGTGCCTCCAGAAGCGGGTGGGATCTTCTGTGTGGCTGCAGCTGCAGCAGCTAAAGCTGCCATGCCACTCATCTGAGGGCTACTTCCAATTGGCTGAAAACAGAAGAATTTTGTTATAATGCTAAATATATTAAGGTTTTAAGACGTTAATACACTTAAATCAGGAAGTTTGAGTGTGAAATGGCTCGTACCGATCCTTGGGTGGTTTGGGTAGGCACTACCATTCGAACACCTGGAGGAAGGGACGTCATGGTGACGGGGGATTTCCCCGGCTGGCTCGGGCGAACTGTGACAACAGATGCGCCTGTGGCAGCCTGTTGAGCTGCAACCTTTAAAACAGCTGTGAACCAGCAGAAGGCATGGAGTTGAGACTTCATTTTTTGTTACCCAGCAGAGTTTCTTTACATTGCAAGCTGAGCGCTGGTCACCTGTCTGTTGTAAACTCTGCGCGGAGGGTGCTGCAGCGGCTGGTGCAGGGCTCTTTGGAGAGTTGATGGGTTGTGAAGGCGTTGCGCTCGTGACTGGCGAGGCTGCCGCCGGGGTCGCGGGGATGTCATACTTCTGCAGCTGCAGCAGGTACGTGTCGGCGGTGGAGACTGCACCCCAGCTCACCTCCAGAGAGTTTGTGTTGGCACGGACTAACTGGACCCTGGCGGGAGCGTGGGGCCGCTCTGCAGGACGAACAGCAATAGTAAGATGTCTACCAACTTTCCAGGCAAGCCACAAATAATTTGTTACAACATCCTCACCTGTTTCCAGGTACCAAAGGTCTTTACAGCACACTTGGTTGTTCCACGCTTTCCGGTAACCGTCACGGCCACTCCAGACATACAGTCTGGAATTGATGGCCACGGCACAGTGGCCGGCACGGGCCCTGGGGATATTATCCTCCAGGGTATCCATCAACACTGTTTCCCAACACATGGAGTCTGCAGAGACACAACACCTTCAGCACTGAAACAACTTCAACTCAACCGCTTTACAGTGGGAAATGTTACGGAGGGAGACAAACCGAGATTTAGGCAAGCGAGTGTGTTTGTGCATTTCCATTCTTTCTCGTGTGTGGCCACTTTGACGTCATCCATTACCAAAGGAACCCATCCGCCAAAAACGTACATCCTGCAAAGTGAGAAAATCCAAACGGTGTGAGACACAGTTCTATTAGCAAAAATGTAACGGTCTAAGTTTTAAGGAGAACAGATGTGGCCTTCATACTTGTTTGTGATTGTGGTGGCAGAGTGAAGACTTCGTGGAAGAGGTGCCGTACCACCTACTGAAGGTTTGTTCCAAGTCAGGGTATCTGGCAACAGAAAATAAAAATTCAATGAATTTAAGTAAATATTGCAACCTGTTTACAGTCAAAGTTGAGTGCTGACTGGGTCATCTCATCCACTCAGAAATGCACATCGACTGCTGACTAGTTTTTACAGGTCCTGTATCAATTTGTACTCAAAGGTTATGCATTTCCAACAGAGAATTCTACATAATTCTGTACTGTATAACAAAATGTGGTTTTTCAGCTCAGTGAATTATATAGTTACATGAGGGAACAGTTATTTTAGACTAAATTGAGGACTCGCAGCTCAAATGAAAACATTAACAGATCCAAACAGAGACCAGAAACAAAATAAATGGAAATTGGATGCAATATAAATTTGAAAAATTAGAAATATAAAACTGATGGGGAACAAAACATTTTATTTGCAGGTATGTAATGAAAGTAAAAACCAATAAAGTGACTTTGAGCAGGTACGAAACAGTGGGTAAACCTGTCGACTTGACCAGAAGCATTTTTTGTTTTGTTTATTAAATTATCTGGCAGACACCTACCTATGTCAAGAGTCCACAGATCTCCAAGACGACAACCGCTCATTCCTCCATAGATTATCAAGCGTGACTTCCTGGTCGTCTTTTCTGTGTACACCACAGCGGTGTGACTCTCGCGAGGAGGAGGCAGGACGCCATATGTGATTGGAATATCCCACCCGACCACGCTAGAACCAGGTCGAAGCTCGAGTGTGTACAAATCATTTAGGTATCTGGGGGGAGAAAAAAGGCAGATATTCAAAAGGCAATTTAGTTGGCTAAAATAGACTCCTGTGTCAGTAGATTGTGGATGCTTCTAATGCAACGCTTCCTTACCGGGGAATGTTGTTTTTGGGGTCTTCACTATCATTGGCCAGTCCACCAAACAAGTAGCATTTGTTGCCAACGAGCGAAAAGCTGTGACCGAGTCGAGGACAAGGCGGTGGGCCATTTTTTGGATTTTTGGCTTTCAGTTTTTTCCATTCCCATCTGCTGGCCTGTTACAAACATCGTGGTTTTACCGTGATTATTCTTTTACATTAAATTAAAAACATAAGTTATGAAACATAATTTATTTTCTTTTTCTGAGACCACATGTTTTGGATTTTTTTATTTTTTTTTAAAAGAGGGATTACCTGTAGTTCATAGAGATCATTGCTGTATTTCCCATATTCCACCATCCCACCAAAAACCAGCAACCGTGTTCCATCACATACAAAACCATATGCAGCACAACCTGGAGGGATATCACCACGGACTGCTGGGATAAACCACTGGTTTGTTGCTGAAATTAAACAGATTTTTTTTTCAGTTTCATAAATCTATATATACATTCACATACATATAAATATAACACACACACACACACACACACACACTGTAAGTAAGACCCTAAATAGGATTGGAATGTAAACTCTAATCAGGCTTTAGGGATGTCAGCACATACACACCAACAGTAACGGCTAAATTTATTTATCTCAGTTTTATGAACAGGAAAGTGGGACACAGGATGTGCCTAAACCAACCAGCATCATCCATTTTATTTTAGCCCGCCTTTTTTGAATGTGCAATAACCCGTCTTCTCCAGCAGAGGGACACCATATTATTCAAACAAGGGTTTGTTTGGCCTGGTGAGGCCTGCTCACAACTCAACTTTACACATCCCAAATTTGAATTAAACTTCAAAGTTCCAAGCAAAAGTTGTGTGAAACTACTGTGAATATCATTACTGGTGAAATAAACTAAACTTTACACCTGCTGCAGAAACTAGTAAGCGAATTTCAACATGCAAGCCGAAACTTACCTGTGTTGTATACATGTAATTCATCAACAATTCCTTCGTTTCCACCTCCAAAAACAACCATCAGTTCCTTTATAGCCACAGCTCTGTGTCCGTGCCTGGGCCGAGGGACCGGACCGGACCATCCGAGGACCCGCTTCCATCGCGGCTGCAGAACCGACGGAGTGGTCCCAGACACCGCGGAACCAGGGGCAGACATGACTTCTGCAGCAAAGAAAAATAAAACACGTACTTCAACGGCTTGTAGCTATTGCACCATTTTCATAACAACAGCCCCATAAACGCATCGGCCGTATATGAATGCACAGTACCGAACCACACGCGACTGTTGTTGCGGTCAAAGCAGCTGGAGCGCTAAATAGTTAGCTGTTAGCTTCGCCTCGGATTAACTCAAAACCAAAAACAAGTGCAAAATGTTTTCAGACATTCCTTACTTATATTCCCCGATGTAGACTCGATGCTTCAGATTTCTCTGAAATGCATAACCCCTTTACACAAAGTTATTTGCAGCCATTGATATCAATTTATGGAAGCAGCCATCTTGCAAACAAACAGCCGCCGCTAACTCTGCTACTCGACTGAAAAATGGCGGAAGCGAATTAACAAGCAAAATATATGTAAACTAACACGGTGCACGACCACAGAAACGCGAAACAAGCAAAACTAAACTCACTTATTGAAAACCGGCTAAACAAACAGAACAATACACAGCGGCAATAAGTATTTAATTCAATTTTTTATCGTTAGCAGCAGTTGGCTATTTTCATGCCTCTCTGGGAGTCGCCATATTGTAGCTAGACAAATTAGCATTTTTACAACGGCTTTAACGCAGTTATTGTTGAAAAGAAGACGCCACGACATTAAAGAATGATACATATTAGTCAGAAAAGGTAAGTTCTCAACTGCCTGTAAGGGATTTGCTCAAATAAACAAAGATATACATGCTATGGGTGTAGCACTCAAACTGACTGTTAGCCATTGCTTCGTTGCTTTGCCGCTAGCTGCTCAACCTAATTTAGCAATGCTAGCAGGGTTAGCTTTGCGGCTAGCATCTGTCAAAGCGTCGCCAAGAGTCATAATTAAATTCGACGCAACTTTCATCAAAACTCATATGCATTACATACCCAGTAAAAATATAGTTGCGGTAACACTCTCAAAACCTAGCTAAATCTAGTCTAACAGCACAAACACAGTGTTATTATGTTTCACGCCGTCTCTGGAAGCAGCCATCTTTTCGACAGTCGGCCTACTTCAGCGGCTCCCTCAAGAAAAATGGCCGGGCGCTTTGCCACAACAAAACACAACAAAGCCGGAAAAGGCGCAAAAATTAATCAGTCTTACTCACTTAATCTGATGCAGTAGATGCAAAAACAC
Source organism: Poecilia latipinna (assembly GCF_001443285.1). Taxonomy (NCBI): domain Eukaryota; kingdom Metazoa; phylum Chordata; class Actinopteri; order Cyprinodontiformes; family Poeciliidae; genus Poecilia; species Poecilia latipinna. The sequence continues at coordinate 30,844 of NW_015114353.1, read as the reverse complement.
TAGTATGTGCTCTTATCTTGAGGCAATAATCCAAATTCATTCGATTTGTGAAGAAGTATTTCCTCTCATGCCTGCCTGGAAGCTGCCATCTTCTTGACAACCAGAGGCGGAGGAAAATGGAAGCGAGCTAGCGTCACCCAAAGTAAACATGGCGACAAAAACTCGCTCGATAAGCATTTCACATTCTAACAAATATACCCTTATTTATTATAGGTATTATACGTTAGGAGAGGGATTTCTGTACGCTTATATTTTGCTCCCGTTTCTAGGAATTCTCTTAGACGTTGTTATTTAAACACTTAAAGAGTTTGAGCAAATGATAGCAAGTTCTGTTACAACTGTAGGGTTATTGTCCCTTACTAAAGATGGCGACATCCGTACTGAAACCCTTTTTTTATTTTCCCATCGTGGGCAGTGTGGAGTTTATTAGTGTCAAAACCCCCTTGGTAAACCTCATACATGAGAAACAATAGTGAATACGAGCGAGTTTACTAAATTACCGCTCTCAAATTTTAATGTTGACACGCCCACGTATAGCCTACCGTTAGTGCGCCCTCCACTGATTCACTGCACCACGGAAACGTATCTAGGAATAATAAATTGGAGCACATATGTCAAACTCAAGGCCCGTGGGCCAAATCCGGCCTGCCGTAGCTTTTTATGTGGCCCTCTGTATTCTAGTCTAAACACTAAGTGTGCTTAAACATTAAGTCATCAATAAAATCAATGTTCTTTTTATCTGTTTACTGCCAAATTATATCAATCAGTCCCTCCAGCTCCTTAAGAGTTATTGTGGAAATCCATGCAAAGTCAACAAATTCCTCTCACATTTTTTGCACTAATAATTGGGAGTTCATTGCAGATTTTTCTCTCAAAAATTGTCAAAAACATTCTTACTTGTACTAAACAGCTGCCTTAGCCTTTAACTGATGTCAGATTATAGTCCATAATCTATACAGTCTGTAATAAAAAGTCACACTTACTGTCATTGATATTAGTGCAAATATTACAAATATTTCCAAATTAGTGTCACAAGCACTTTGTTTTTTATTGCAAAAAATTACAAAAAGAATGGAGGGACAGAAAAGATGTTCAATAATATTTAATTTTAGGAATTCATTCATATATTAACAGTTTGTGAACTGGTTTTATCAATACATTCTGGCACAACCGGCCCTTAAAGAGCTTTCATGATCTTGATTTGGCCCAAAACAGGGATGTGTTTGACACCCTGAATGCGCTATGGCACGGCTTGTTGATTAGATGCAAATATCTATAGAAAATTATAACTTTTAAACACATATTAAACAGACTTTGTTTTTTCTTAGCCCCATATTTCAGTACTAAATTTATTTATTTTTTAATTACTTGAGCTAATATTAAATATAATACTTGGACAAGTTTATGTGGGTGACCCAAAGCAACTTATAAGTGGGGTAGTGTCTCTCTCTCTCTCTTTTGACATTTACCATTATGATAAATTTGTTTATTTTTTAAACTTATTTATTTAATTGTTTTCTTACTGCTACCCATTTATTTGTTGTTCATCTGTTAACTTATCAAAGGCCATTTTTTGTCCTCTTAATTCAGAAAGAATGGCATTTTATTCACTTGTTTCACTATCACTATCACACAGTCCATTAGTTTGTTTACTTTCTCAGTGACTAAGCAATTCATTTATTTCTTTATCAAATATTTTATTTGTGATTTTACTTTCTTGCTTACTACATAGCTTTGTTTATTTAGTAATGTTATATAAGGGTGAAGCCTAGCAATTGATGTGAAAAGTAGCTGTGATTTTATTTTTGCTATAATCAGCTATTTATTCAGTTATTTATTTATTTACTAGTATTCTTATCAAATAAAAATATTTGCCTGCTTGCTTAAATGCTTACGTCCCAGTTTTAATACAATACAATACAATATAATGGTGAAACTTTGTAAAGAAGTAGCTAGGACTGTATTGATGTATTTATTGTTTACCTAAGAAATAACTAATTTACTTGTTCAATTACTTATTTATGTAGGTGGACTTTGACATTTTGGTTACATGTGCATTTTCTGTGGCAGCATACTGTTTAGGTTTTCAAACTGGTCAACTAAATTACTCCTACTAAGAAACTTCCTGATCCAAAGTGATATCACGGCCGAGGTAAAAACAAATATTGCGACTGTACCCGATTTAAACATTGCAGTTCTTTCAAAACAACAGATGGGTCATGTGTCACAAAAGTCCTTGGATTTTTCTGGTAAGTAACGAAGTAACGACCTTCCCATTCCTCCTATTTTCTATACTTACTTATTATTGCAGGAGTGCGGGAGGAAGAAGCAGGGGTACGGTAGGGTACCTCGTAGCCCTAAAAGATTTAGCGGGGGTACGCACCTGCAAGAGAGGGGAGCCTCTGTCTGCTGTAAAAAAT
>NW_015114353.1:24212-24857 GCF_001443285.1 Poecilia latipinna | reverse complement strand
GCTTAAATGACAGAGAGAGACAAGAATAAAAAGGTGCGAGTGGTTTTGAGTTGATCACCTGTTCAGGTTGTTTTCCCTTTGTCTTGGCTCTTCACAGCCGCTGTAGTTTCTGAACGTTCAATAAAGGACAAAACTTGGACTAATTACCTGTTCTTTGTGAGTATACGTCATTTACAACAAACATCAAACACGGTAAATATGTTTCATTAAGTATTTAACAAACAAATGGCTTCTACTGCGATAATTATGTGAAATTAAATTAATTGTCTAATATAAAAAATAGTTTGGTGCTGTCGGGTTCAGAGTCTGAGAGGCTTTTCCTTTATCAAACAAAATTTTTTTGCCTCTTTTTTAGTGGAAATATTGATGTTGATGAGACTTTCTCCAAATTGATAACCTTTTTCAACCTTTATAGCTCCACTGTTGAAAATGAGAAGTTAAAATTCATAAATGACAGTGAAATAAAATCCAGTCCAACATCTGGTTTGAGGCAATTCCTCTGGAACCTGTTGGAGGAAAAATATCCCAACTTCAGAAGATGAGCTTTAACCTAACAGAGCTCTGTGGTTCCTCCTGTCAGGCTGAAGTTTGATCTACCTTAATAACACCAGCTGCTGACAGAGAAACCAGAAACCTGCTCCCAGT
>NW_015114353.1:0-21078 GCF_001443285.1 Poecilia latipinna | reverse complement strand
TTGTCATAGTACTCCCAAGAATTTAAAACTTCTTTCACCCCTGGGAAGAAGTGAAAACAACCTGTGGCCACGGTAATATTGAGGCATTTGGAGTAGTATAAATGTTTCCAGACATCATTTTATATATTTATAACCTGCATTTTGTTTAAGTATAGAAAAGAAAACGAACACATTAAAAGTGACAACATGTAAGAGATCATCTTAAAAAGGTACTGTTCTTAGTTGCAATGCATTTCTGTGCCACTAGGTGGCAGATTTTCGCAAGTCAACACATCTCAGTGTAAAAGAGAGATCAGCACAGTGACAGGAACAAGTCCAGGCGAAACAACAGACGTTTTGATTTTTAAAAATTTTTCTATGTTGTGAAAAAAAAAACTGTTTTAAAATCAGATCGCTAAACATCCTGTTGGAATTTGGTCATTTTTCACTCTATTTTTTTGTTTGTTAAACTTTCTTTTAAAGGTGCTCCACTCTGACCTCAAGAGCAGGAAGCTGATTAACAGTACATATGGCCATCAGCCCAAAACAAAGTGAATAAATACAGATATTTTCCAGGTCAAAGAAGTAAAATTTTCTATCATTCCTGTGATAATCATCAAACAAGTTGAGTTTCTTTTGTTCAGTAGAACAAATGCTTAGACCCTTTTCTGCAACAATATCACGTATTGCAGCCTGCATGCCACATCAGTTTTCCTCTGGAGGATGAATTGCTTATATTCACTGAGCATGTCTACCGTCAAATTGTTTAAACTAACTGCCTAATTTTTCATTTGCTTCGTTGCCATCAGCAAGGATGTAGTGGAGAAAAACGAAACAGATCACGTAAAAGCGCCCAACGTGCTTCTTACGCACGTTACAGGACAAGGATTAGGTCAGATAATAACAGACTGCAGACTAAAGGTTTACGTCATCGGAATAATGATTGGTTAAATGGATGAGAAACTTCTCAGAACGTTTTGAGTCTGCCTGTCATGAGAAAGATGAAAAATAGTGAAGATATTCAAAAAATACTCTTTAAAAAATGATTTGTCTATTTTTTTTTTTAATTAAACTAGGGGGAAAAGGAAATAGTTTTGCATAATTTGCACATTTATATTTGCTACAAGACAATTTAGTTCTCATTTAAACTATTGTCACTTATTATTTTCTATATATTTCCCACAGCCATGCTTGTTTAGATCTGTTATTGTACTTATTTCAGTTAATTTACAACAGCTCTCTAAAATGTTTGCGAAAAATATCAGAACACTGACAGTAAAACATGAAGTTTTACCTTCTTCAACCGTGTTAGTCATTTATTTGGGCTTGAAAGCAGTTACCGTAAAATGAAGTGTATGATGAAGATGTGAAAACAGATCCTTGCCAGACATTTTAATCTTATGCGTATGAATTTGAAATTCTTTTTGAAAGACGACATGAAAACTATGTTTCTCTAACAAGTGAAGGTGACAGGGAGTAGAATTAGGATTATGTGATTAGTTTTACATCTTGATCTTAAATCACTGAATTGTTTTTACGGCAGTCTGTTAAGAGACGTTCTCCGAAACTCTGCCACAGGTCTTTTTCCAGAATTTGCCAGTTTTTACCCGTATCGCTAACTCTGACCAGCTTTTTGAGTGTTCCTTGGTTTTTATGACTCTCTTTGTCTGCCAATGTTCTCCAACAATCTTCTGAGGCCCTCCCAGAGCAACCTGAGAAAATAAATGACACACAGGTGGATTCTGTTCAGCAATCGGCGACTTTATTTATGGGTAACAGAGTAGCAGATGAAAATCCTAACAGTAATACTCTGTCAGGCATCTCAGTTTTTCCGCACCACATTCAACCTTCTTACACTTTAAGGGATTCAGATTCACACATTTTGAACTTGGATATTTCCACCGTATCAAGCTGTTTGGAGCAGAAACAGTTGTTGCATTCGTATCCGATTTACCTCTCAGCACAACCTGATCCGCAGAACGAATGCCTGCTTTCACATGACGCATGAGCAGCAGATGGGCCACTGCAGTGGAGCTTCAAGTTGTTGTGCTGCTGCTGCTGCTGGCGGAAGCGCCTTAGATTGCTTTTCCTAAAATTAACCCCCTAATGAGATGCCAACGATCTTGTTACTTTGGCAGCCCTGAACAACAAGGCTCCCGTCTCTACATTGTCCCACCTGTGTTGCTGCTGCTTGACGAAGAATCATTCTTCTGCTCTCTGCTGAGCTCAGACACTTCGCAGACTGTGTTCTTTTGTTCTTTTTCTGGAAAGTTCACATCATCCTTCAAGAAATTCATTTTGGCAAGATACATTGCAGTATTTATCTGTATTTTATACTTTGTTTCAAGGACATTTCATAAATTGAGCCCTACAGCTGCACATTCGTCATGCACAAGTATTTTTACAGCAGGATTAATTTAACTCCAAAAGCCGAAACTGAAGGACGTGACTGGCAAAGAAAAAAAAAAAGAAAGGAAAAGAAAAAGTAGGCTTCAGGTGCAGGCGCTAGCTCAGAGGTTAGCACCATTTTGGCTCCTGCAAGTTCATCAGGCTCCGCCCAGTGCTTATCCCACATTCTATTTACCTCGGAAGTCGGATCTCGGAATTACGTCACGTCCAACTTAACCGTGTTACAAGTCGGAAAACCTGTGGGATCTGCTAATCGGTCTGCTCAGTAACCAGGCTAACAACAACTAGCAACAGGGACAAGGAAATCTGGAACAAACTTCCAGAAAAATGCAAAACAGCTGAAACACTGAGTTCCTTTAAATCAAGGCTAAAATCTCTCTTGCTTGTGTTGCTTTTGACCCATAATAACTGGAACGTTGACCCACATAGTTGATGTGTATTGACAATTTTGATGGTGGCACTTGGAAAAAGTGTGATCTCTGTTACTGGTTTCATGATTGGTGACTGTAGGATGTGTCTATCAAGTTTCTATGTTTTCATGATGCAAAGCCGTTTGCACTGCCTTGTTGTTGAAATGTATTATACAAACTTGATCGATTGATTGACTAAAATTTTCAGCATTCAAGCATTCTTGCAACACGATGTAATAAAATACAAACCACCAGATATGCAAATCAAATGTTAACTGCGTCACTTTTCACTACGTCTTTATATGCGCTGCAGCCATGTCGGATTTTGAACCCAGGGTTGGTAAGAAACTCATGACTTTCCGAGCCAGAATTCACAATCATGCAGTTTAATTGGTCACAACAGACTTAAACAGAATATAACTCACTTTTTAAAATCGGCTTATTATTGGAAGGCGTCTGTCTCCGCTAAAGCAACCCTTTTGTACAACATTCTGCCAACAACGTTTGGATTGTAATTAGCAAAAATGCAGCAATCATGTTCCGTGTGGGAATCCACACAGCACATGGCGTTATCCGTTCTTGATCCAGATAAAACAACACAGGCGGAGATCATCCACCCTAATGCTAACAGAAAGGAGGTTAACTGAGAGTAGGCTGAAATGTGATTAGTAATCCTAATAGCATTGGGGATTGGCTTATCTGACTTCCAAGTCTTTCCTCCATAAGGAGCTAATTTAATCACTATGTGCAGTAGGAGTGTAAGCAAAGGTCAATAGTTGCAACTAAACTACTGCAGGAAATTAAAAACTAGGTGTAAAAATATTGGCAGGAGTTGGAGGGAGGGGGAAAAAAAGATATTCTTCCAAATCCTCGATGGATGTATCCTGTATGCTGATGACTATGTGAAATAATGATAACTGGCAAAGATAAAATACACTGACATGCAAAAACTGCTGGACTGCAACAAAACTTCTGCATGGCACCCCATTGTCACCAAAATTCACTAATAGGTGCAAAAATAAATAAACAATTAACTAATCCACAATAGTTAACCTACAGGTGAAAAATGGAGGCAGGAAAGCATAAAATTCAAATGCATCATATGGGATACAAATGGGCAAACTGGACATCTGGACTCTGGTGACCAGTCCAGAGTGCGATCAACACAAATTGACCAAATTTATAACTTTTTCCACTGAAACCCACACATGGAGAGAGATCAGGTAAACTCCACACATCGAGGCAAAAACAAGTAATTCCAATTCAAATGAATTCAGGAGCTCCTATTCAGTCAAACATCATATCAGAACTTTTCACAGAGAGAAAAGACTCTAGAGCTTAGAAGTGAAAATCAAAGGCTGTAACTGCACACACAGTCCAGTCAGTCCAAAACACTTAAAGACATTTTAATCCTTTTAAGTTATTTCAGAATTGTTCAAATCTAACATTTTTTTAGGTATTCCAGCTTCAGATTTCAAAAATATTCTTATTCTTTTCTAATTAACCCAAAATAGTGCCTTTCTCCCTGTGATGGACTGGCGACCCGTCCAGGGTGACCGCGCCTCTCACCTGCTGACAGCTGGAGATTGACACCAGCACCCCTGCTGTCCCCAATGGGATTAGGGTTAAAAAAATGGATGGATGGATGGATGGATGGATGGATGGATGGATGGATGGATGGATGGATGGATGGATGGATGGATGGATGGATGGATGGTGCTTTTCTCATCTTGTAAGCTGGATATATCTTCACATCACTAACATAGGTTGAAATGAAATGGGTTTTCGTTCTACACCTCAGGCAATATTTGTAAGTCGGTTTCAATAAATATCAGACTTAGATTTTCTCTTCAAATTTCCTTGCATCAGCTTTACACCAATCTCCATACTCAAAACAGATTAATGTTTTAATAGAATTCAATTGTTCAAATTCGGTCTATAACTTTTAGACATAGTAGTAAGTTTTTTTTTATATCTATTTTGTGTATTTGACATACATCTTCATTTAGGACTTAGCATCAGAATTATGTTGGTAGAGTTGATGGTTTAATCAACATGCAATGTTTGGACTTATATAGGATATTGTGATTGACTATATCGAATGCAGGACTGGGATCTCACAGGGTGAGTACATTATAGGTGTTAGGGCTTTTTGAACACTTTGTGTTCAAACAACAGTATTGTTCCAAAGTAAAAAAAAAACAAGTCAGGTTCTGAGCAGGCTTGTGTTTAGTTAAAAATATTAACTTTTTAATTACACACAATTCATTCAGTTTAGTTCAATTCAAACTCTGCAGTGGAAGTCCTGTATCAAGTACATGCAGAGAAACATTTTACTTGCAGAACACTGAAATTGGTTTCCATTGGCATTATATTTTTCTCATTATACTGAACCATTTAGCTGCCCACACTGAAAACAATGTTTCTTTGAACCAACTAAAAAAAAAACAAACAAAAAAAACAACAACCTCTAATTTGTTACAGCTAATTTTATTAGTTTTGCTCAAACTATAATTCTGATTTGATTTTCAAATTTGATTTGCCAAATTTGGTTTGTTTTCAAATCACAAATAAAGCTAATTTTATAAGTTTTGCTCAAGCTGATTTGATTAAAACTCTAATAAAATTAGTTGTAATAAATTCTAATAATTTTTTTGGTTGAAGTTTGTTCAGTGTACAAATTCAGTCTTAAAAATTCAGCGTTCCCCCCCCCCCCCTTTTTTTTTTTTTTTTTTTTTTTTTTTTAGTTTCCTACAACTTTTCTAATTTAAAACCAAAGTGTGCCAAGACCTCAGAGTCATAATCCAGCAGCAAGCTGGTGTGACCTCTGGATCCTCAGTAGTGTGTCTTTCTGTTGCTGTTTATGGAAAAACCCAGGTCCACCATGGCCAAGTATATGCATACTTGTAGTTTTGTATTTAAAATTTCACATCAGTATTTGGACTAATAGGCTTTAATTCTTTCTATAAACCATCTATGGACAACTAGAATGCTAAAGGTTTATGACAATACTCTGAGATTGGACGTAATTCAACCACACCACAAAATACAACTTCCTATTTATTTATTTGTTCATTTTACCTCATATACTTTCAATTTATGACATTCCAGGTACAGGGAGAGTACTCTTGGTTTTCCCAAGGCCTGGGTATTTTCTGAGGTTGTTTTAATTTAATTCTCGAACACAATCAAATGTTCGTCGTTTGATTATGAGCTTTGATCACTGCATTACAGAGCATTTATATAGGTCAAATATAAATAGAAAAGGGACCAAGTCTTTGTGCTGGTTGTTAGGGATAATCCTAATCCCGCTCTGTCTTCACCCTGGAAGTTCCGCTCCTGAAAGATGAAGGTGACTGGAGAGGAAGTTGGAGAGTAGAAAAACTGTCTTGCTGACATCCATTTGTCCAATTTTTTTAAATCTAATACATTCATAATAACCAAGTCAGAAATGATATGAGTTTTTATTTTTGGAAATGGACACAGGAGGATTTAAAAAAAATTATGGTTGGCAATATTTTATGCTGAAAAATAATTCTGTAGAACTGTTTTTTATGCAGAATCTAATGCAAGTACCACTGCAATCTGTGAAAGAGGCGCAGCGTTTGTTTTTATGCATTCCTTGTCTGTAACACTAAAACTCACCGTCTCTTCTGTGTGGCGTTGTTGAACAGAGACTTCCACGATTACTCCAACAGGGAGAATCCTTTAAGCTCTGTGACGAAGGCTAATTGCCAACGAGTTAACACAAACAGCTAAAGTAGCGGGATGGATTATCCTGTTCTTTGCATGGGATTATGAGACATGATGTTACAGTCAAACAGATTAACAGGCAACGGCCTGCTGAGCTTTCCCCCCAGAAAGTGGAATTAACCTGTTTTAACCAGGTTTTGACATTATGAACAAACTTCTCAATATAAAGCACTTGCACACGTGTAACAGCTGTCTGTAGGCGCATGCATGTTGGTGTACTCTCATGCGTTCAGCATTCCGGTTGGCAGAATTGGGAAATTTGGCAAAATTTGGCAAAGATTTACCCAAGATTTTAGATCACATTCTGAAGAAAATGTAAATGGAAACAGTTTGACAACCAGCAACACTAAAATAGCAGATTTATTCTGAGATCACCTCCCTAAATGACTTAGATCGGTTAATGAAAAAACCCAATCAATTAGTCAATTATCAAATTAATTTGTTATGAGGTACAGCGTTGTCTGAGGTGGGCGAGTCTTTATAAATATCTGGAGGGGAAGAAAGAGGCATGTTTGAGATTTGGACTTGGTGGCATTCATGACTTCTGGCTCCATCGTTACTCTGTTTAAAATTTAAGTTCTTCATCCCAAGTTTCACGGTTCAGAAAGGAAGCGAAATGAGGTCCAACCGAGTTGTAGAGTTTCCAGAAGACTTCTGGATCCCAATCCCGTTGGACACAGACAACATCTCATCCCTCAGCCCTTTCTTGGTCCCTCAAGATCACTTGGGGAATTCGGGAACGTTCTACGCCATGGCTGGATTCACGTTCTTTCTTTTTGTCATTGGCACTTCCATCAACACCCTCACCATCGTATGCACAATGCGGTACAAGAAGCTTCGCTCCCACCTCAACTACATCCTGGTGAACTTGGCCGTGGCAAACCTTCTGGTGTCTGTGGTCGGCTCCTTCACCACCTGCTTCTCTTTCACATTCAGATATTTCATCTTTGGGCCGCTAGCGTGCAAGATCGAAGGGTTTGTCGCAACACTAGGGGGTAAGAGCTAATCGACGGTCTTCTTCATGCTACATCGCAGTACAATGATGTTCAAAGTGGTTGAACATCAGTATTCTTGGTTCTTCCAGGTATGGTAAGCCTTTGGTCTTTGGCAGTGGTAGCGTTTGAAAGATGGCTGGTCATCTGCAAACCTCTTGGCAATGTTGCTTTCAAGCCTGAACATGCAACGGCTTGCTGCGTGATCACCTGGATCTTCGCATTGACAGCCTCAGTTCCACCCTTGCTGGGATGGAGCAGGTAAGCAAGGCACGCAGAAGATAAGTCAACCTGCTGAAGCAACTCTGTTAGACCAGAAAGGAAACTCTTGTTATTTCCCCCAGGTACATCCCAGAAGGCCTCCAGTGCTCCTGTGGTCCAGACTGGTACACAACCAACAACAAATACAACAACGAGTCCTATGTCATGTTTCTCTTCTGTTTCTGCTTCGCCGCTCCATTCACCACCATCATTTTTTGTTATTCTCAGCTACTCGTAACACTTAAAATGGTGGGAAAGCAGTAAAAAAAAGCAGTAAAATTGCTGTTTTATGATCTTATTCAGTGAGTGCAGCGATCAGAGCGAAATGCATGGCCTTTTCAACAGGTAGCAAAGGCCCAAGCTGAGTCGGCCTCCACCCAGAAGGCTGAGAAGGAGGTGACCAGGATGGTGGTCATCATGGTGCTGGGCTTCTTGGTGTGCTGGATGCCCTACGCCTCCTTCGCTCTTTGGGTCGTCAACAACCGTGGGCAAAAGTTCGACCTGAGATTAGCAACCCTGCCATCCTGCCTGTCGAAGGCCTCCACCGTCTACAATCCCGTCATCTACGTATTCCTCAATAAGCAGGTGTGACTTTAACGACAAAAGTGTTTTCCAATAAAAGAAGCCAGGCATCATGACCAGTAGCTATGTAATTTTGGAAAGGATAGCCAGGGTAAAAGGAGGACTTAGAGAAGCATCAGTTTGTTGTATTAAGACTTCATTCCAGACATTTTAGATTATCTTTACATGCCACCTGGCTGTTCTTGACAATTTCCTGCAAATAACAACTAAGTCTGATGCTTTCCAACAGCTCAATAATTATTTTGTTTTTTCTCACTCTCAGTTTCGAACATGCATGCTAAACATGCTGGGGATGGGGGATGGAGAGGAGGAAGTCTCTACAACTCAGTCAGTGACTGAAGTCTCCAAAGTTGGTCCAGCTTAGTCTGACCGTAATCCTCTGTTAATTGTAAATGCTCTGTCCAAACATTTTACAATCCAATAACAAAAATAATTAGAACAACTTAGCAACATTCTGCTAAATATGTCAATGAAAAAGAAAAAGAATTAAATCATATTTTTTTATTGTATTTTGAAGAATTTCCAGTTTTTGCATTATTTTTGTTAATATATTTATTTTATTAGGGGCATGCCACAGTTTAAACTGCCTCCAAGTTCATTTTTATTCAGTCATTGCCATTTTGTTCCTTCCAATATCCACAAAGAGTTTCTCACCATTGATTTTCAGTTTATCTTTCTTTGTAGTGAAGTGTTTTCATGAGTTATGCACATGAGTAGAAATAAATATGCTCAAATCTCGCATGTCATTTTATTGTATGATGTCATATATGTGGAGGCTTTCAGAAACCCTGAAAGTTCAACAATGGCTCCATTTGTTTTGGTTCTCATCTGCTTGGCCTAATCGAGAGTTATGAAATATAGCAGATTGTGACCCTTGATCAGATCAAAAATAATTTCTACTGTTGTTAGATATTACTTATTGGAGTCAGTTAATCATAGTTAATCTTACAATCATGTGGGAGTTAGGAGAGTTTATGGCGGTGATGCGATACACATTTCAACGTATTTCCTGAATGTGTACCAGCACAAAATTAAGATTTAAAAATGAAAATAAAAAAATCTGATACGATTTATGCATTTTATATCCTATTCATGATGGGTGGTTAAAGTTGAATGAGGAAATAGTTTTTTGCTAACCGAAGCAAAGACCGCTTCAACTTTTAAGCGTGGGAGTAGAGCACTATGAGGGTAACTGCTGCTAATTTACTGACAAAAGTAAAGATGGATTCAATTGAATATTTTCCAGTTCTGTAAGAAAAAAAAAAGTCAGCATCAACTTCAAGTTGCAGAAGCAAAGAATAATACTTCAACCCCAAGATAACTAAAGATTCACCCCACCCAACCTTGACATCAAACAATGAACCCTATTACCCTGGTAGAAACAGAGAGGAAAATGTGGATTCAGACCACTGAAGTTCAGCACAAATTGAAATGGTAGGTATGTAAAAAAATGTTGGGTTTTTTTTGGGAATTAAAACAAAAACAAATAATCTTGGTTTTTAAAAAAAAAGTGTTTACAAGATGTGTACTTATTGTATGTAGTCAGTAATATCAGCACTTTTATGGTTAAAAACAAGTTGTTGTTTTTTACTGAATTAACAGGAAGAAAACGATTTTGCTGAAACTGAACTTATGCTATGAGCATATTAGGTCATGTTCTCCAGTTTTTACAGTTTCATATTTTAATTAAACAGAACAGTAAAGCTAATTTTTTTTCCAATGTATATTACTTTAAGAAACACAATCAGATTCTTGAACAATCAAAACCAGAAATAAATCTGACATTATCGAGACCAAACAACAATAAGCTACAAGCTAGGTAATATGCGTGCTGGAGGGCTAGCTAATCTTTTAGCCTCCGGCAAACGGATTAGCCAATTCCCGGGGTCCAGACATGGGCAAGCAGTGAGAAGATACTGGCCAATTCTGAACTCCAACACTAAGACTCTAATCTCGGCATTAGCTAAAAGGTGGTGTAAGTTGTCACGGGAATACATGTAAAGCTTTAAATCCCATCCTTGAGCCAATTAAGTTGAGCCGGAGCAACGTTTAAAGTTCCTATAAATGCCGCTTTTCAGTAAGTCGGCATCAGACAGAGAGAAGCCCACCTCACTTAGGCGACAGGAAAAACATGAAGTATCACACCACTGTCTAAGTGTAGATTTAAAATTATACCGCATCCAGCTCGTATTTAATCATCCAGTCTAGTTGAACGTTTCATTCAAAAACCAGCCCAATGAAGATGAGGACAAGTCGTCAAGAGGAAATGCCAGATGACTTCTGGATCCCCATCCCCCTGGAAACCGACAACATCACAGCCCTGAGCCCGTACCTAGTCCCCCAGGACCATTTAGGGAGCCTGGGGCTTTTTTATTCAATGTCAGCATTAATGTTCTTCTTGTTTGTGGCTGGCACGGCCATCAATATCCTCACAATCGCATGTACTATTCAATACAAGAAGCTCCGCTCCCATCTGAACTACATCTTGGTCAACATGGCTGTGGCGAACCTCATCGTCTCGTCCGTGGGCTCTTTTACCTGCTTCTACTGTTTTGCCTTCCGATACATGGCTCTTGGTCCTCTCGGCTGCAAGATCGAAGGATTTACGGCGACTGTTGGTGGTAAGAACAGGAAAATATTAGAGCAATCCCAGTCTGTGAAAGCTGGCTTCATGCTTTACCAACTGAGTTAGAATTTAAGAGAAATGTAAGATATTGTGGAGAATTTAGTAACTAGCTGTAATCCTGTCTATATGACAAGTCTTGTATAGTATGCCAACATGTGCATCACCTAAATTCTGTCTTGTTTTTCCTCAGGCATGGTGAGCCTTTGGTCTCTTGCGGTGATTGCATTTGAAAGATGGCTGGTTATCTGCAAGCCACTCGGGAACTTTGCCTTCAAGTCGGAGCATGCTTTGCTCTTCTGTGCACTTACCTGGTTCTGTGCTTTGTGCGCTGCAGTTCCTCCATTAGTGGGATGGAGTCGGTGAGGACAATTCTTTAGCTATGGATTAATCTGACACAGTCCTGGAATCGTATTGCTACATGTATTGTCTGCTTTGCCAGGTATATTCCTGAGGGAATGCAGTGTTCATGTGGACCAGACTGGTACACAACGGGCAATAAGTACAACACCGAATCCTTCGTGCTGTTCCTCTTCTGCTTCTGCTTTTCCGTCCCTTTCACTTGCATTGTCTTCTGCTACTCGCAGCTGCTCTTCACACTGAAATCAGTAAGTGGGACGTTGTGAGCTACCTAGAATTGAATCGTCGATTTGTGTTTGGTGTGGCTTTTTGGCTCGGATTCTGACCCAACCTGTGAATCTGTAGGCGGCAAAGGCCCAGGCAGAGTCTGCCTCCACCCAGAAGGCAGAGAAAGAGGTGACCAGGATGGTGGTCGTCATGGTGCTGGGCTTCCTGGTGTGCTACATGCCATACGCCTCCTTTGCGCTTTGGGTCGTGAACCATCGTGGACAGACATTTGACCTGAGACTTGCTACCATACCGTCCTGTGTCTCAAAAGCCTCCACGGTCTACAATCCTGTCATCTACGTTCTCCTCAATAAGCAGGTAGGCTTATGGGGGGTGGGCTTAAAAGATTGATGGTGGTATTACACTATAAAGCTGAAGGAGAGACCAACTATAGACCTTTTCTGTCTAGAACATGGCTGATAAAGGCCGTCAATGCCCCCTAACGGTGGATTTTAAATATAATCAATGGCTCAAACTGCTTTCTAAACATTCTACCTTAGATAGGTGTTTAGTGTTAATTTTTTTTTTACTTCTTTTGCTAGTTGTCTGTTTGACTCTTGGATGTCAGCAATGTCCGAACCCCAAATATGTCGCCGTGTGGCAAAATCAACAAATCCTAACGAGATCGCATTTGATCCACGCTGAATGAAGGAAAGCATCTGAAGTGTCCGTCTTTGCCTTTGCTTTCAGTTCCGCTCTTGCATGAGGAAGATGCTGGGGATGAGTGGAGGCGACGAGGAGGAGTCATCTGCAAGCCAGTCGGTCACTGAAGTCTCAAAAGTTGGACCCTCTTAAGATCTTTGCCTGTCTTGATTTGGATGACATGGAAATGACCAACTTTGATGTGTTTTTACTGTTGTTACATCTTAGGGTTTTCAAAGAAAAATGTTAAAAAAAAAAAAAAAAAAAGACAAAAAAGAGAAAAAAGATTCATCTGATGAAGCTGATATTTTTTGGTGCATTTTACCATGGACATAAAGCAAAAACACATTCTAGAATTGTATTCTGATGTGAAAACATGGGGATTGCTTTTCTTCCAAAAAAAATTTGACTGAGGTCTCTGAAAACCCATAAACTACAAAATAAATGCATGTAGCACATCTGCCGCATGTGTGGATAAGTTGTTCTGCATGCCATGACTTGTAAGTATTTACTTGTATATATGTAGCAACAGAATTAATAAAGAGAAGCTCATATCCACTTGGGAAAGAAATTATTTGTTCTCAAAGAAAGAGAGCACTGCCTGCCGTATTGGACCTGTGGGATGAATGGTATGTACTCATATAGTATGATTACTGGGTATTGTAAACCTAAGCTTCACAACCATATGGGTTTTATTGTTTCATGTCATTTTTTAATTCAAAAGTCTTCACACAAGAAGCGTCAAATCTGCAATTTTTATTTGACACGCTTTAAGCATTTCAACACAAATTATTTTAATGTAATAATGTAAATTAAGTATTTATGGATTTTAGAGAGGTGTAGTGTGGAAAAATGCAAATTTAAAACTCAGTTTATTCTTTTGAATACTTTGATTTTATTCCACTTCTCAACCAATAAAAAACTCCGACACTCTTCAGCTAACTTACTATAAAGACGCTGGGTTTGAGGTTCGCCTCCTCTTTAGCCAGAACACAAAATGGCTGCCACAGCAGAGACACCGACATGGTAACAAGACACCTACAGTATAAGTGAGGCAAACAACAACATAAGGAACCAGTGGAGAACAATGCAACCAGAGATATACAGTATATATACAGTGAGGAAAAAGTGGAGGATGATGACATGAGAACTGGAGGGGCCGATCAAGGAAGGAAAACAGCTGAGTGAGTGCAGGCAGAGGGAAGTTAAGAGATGGGAGACAGCAGGTGGAGGATTGGTGAGAGATAAAACCAGCAGGAGGAAAGGAGGCAATAAAGGTAAACAAAGGGGAAAACCTGAAGCTAAGGTTACGATCATACAGCAAGATGAATGCAAACCAAATGCAATTGTTTTGCCCATATCCGACTTTTTCATGGCAGTCGGAACAGTCCGGTTCTTAGCTTTTACTCCCATTGCTGAATAAATTAAAACTGATCCATACATAGACAGTAGCATCCATTATTACGCTGCTGTGTGATGCCGTCATTCCTTTTCTGGACGCGCGGGTTGATTTAGGGTCGTAAACCACTCACACAGAAGTTTGATCGTTGTCATATTTAATTAGTAATATGAACGACCACAAAAAAGGAAAACGAAACAGATTTTAACAACAACAACAAAAATTGCAATTGGGAATGAAGACCTAAAACAAAGCCTAACCTAGCAACAGGCAACAAGTCCAATATACAAATAATAAGAAATGACATAATATCAAGGATTAAACTGTGATTATCTAAATACATGAACAATAAATATGATCAAATCTGAAACCCAAAGTTTAAATACGCACATATCATGACAAGATTTGGCAGGCCACCGTTAAGAGCGTTGCTTCCTTCATATGTAAAATATTTTTGTTGCTTTTATTAGGGAGTTCTCTAGAAAGAGTCTTCATCTACCAAACTCAGTGCAGCTTGCTTGTAGGAAGGTTTTTGAAACATTTTGTTTTCCAGACAAAAAAATGACTTATAGCCAGAAAACATCTGGTTGTTTATTTTTTTTGTTTGTTTGTTTGCTTCTTGGACAGTTTCTAAAACTAATAAAGACCCAAGTGGAAGTACAACAACGTGCAGAAAGTATATTTTGCATAATTTTTTACCTTAAACCAGGTTATGTGCTGAATCAGGAATTTATTGCACATTTACTCTCTTAGAAAATATCCCAAATAAAATAACTATATTACACATTGAACAAAAACGTACAATCACTTATTTCATCAATTACATATTTATTTGACAAATGTTTGTTGTTTTGGCCATCTTGGTCTCTTGTAGTTTGGTGAAAAACCTGGAACACAACAAAACCCAACACATGCAGACACACCGAGACAGTGATCTCTATACACTCGTCACGCGAACTGTACAGTGACAAATCAAACGAGTAATTAAAATGTTAGTGCCGAAAAAGTAAACAGAACCCAACATAACATTATGACCATCTGCTTGGAACAGCCATTTTGTTTCACATCAAAATCTCTACACTCAACGGATGATGATAAAACCTCAGTGTGTGTCTGTGGTGTTGTGATATTCGCTAAACAGCCTGGCTGTGAGGTGAATTCGCTAGGATTTGGGTTTGTTTTCAGCAACGCAAAAAATACAAAACAGTTGGGGATAAAGAGATTAGTTGAACACGTGGCCCTAAATATGTGGTCATTTTCCTAAAAGTTGTTGTTTGTGACATATAAAAAGTTGTGTATACCACATATGTCACTTATGGAGGTTGCTATTTTTCACCTGCACAATGTGTACCGGGCCGATGACTTTAGTAGGTTAGAGTGGACACAAGACTGTAAACAAAACACAAGAGACCAAGGATAACATTACGTGATTTGTTTGAAGTTTTCTAGCTCTGCTTTACGAGTTATCTGTTAAAACAGCCAAATGTGGTTGGCTAGACATTATGTTAGCAAGAGCTAACGCCGTTAGCAGGCACTAACACAAAATCAGATCAAATTGGAAAATAATCTATGACTGCTTAAAGAACAAAGCAACTTTAAGTCTTTGTGAAGGTGCTTACAAAGACTATTATGCGATTTAAGGTAGCATTCTGATGCTTACCGTAAATACCCTGAATTAGAAATTGTAGCTCTTTACAGAAAACACTCTCCTCTAGGGTTAGCATTTCTATACATCAGCCACACAGTAACCAGGTTTGTGGCTGAGTATCTTCTCTTTCTTTCATTTTCACTTCCTCTTGTCATTTCTGCATTGCATTCAATTTCAATGTGCTACATTTCAAACTGAAAGGGCTGAACGTTGCGCATACAAAGATCACTGTTCTGTTTTTTTTTACGGAGCTAGCACTGTAGCGCCTCGTATATGTCATCTACCCAGGATGCATTACAGGGTAAACAACAAGGTGACGTCCATGTGACAGTATTTATTTAAATTTATAAAAACTGAATAGTCTACAATTTTTTAAATATATTTTTTATGTCTGAAATAAATAAATGCTTCTTAAATAAATTATATTCTAGTTCTATTAGAACTAACTGTGGATCCCTTTTAAGAGACTGAAAGCTGAGTGAGTACTTCAAAAAGATTCTTGAGTATCCAGGCTAAAGTCAGCTTTAAAGGAGATAAAATAAAAATCAAATCACTGTGTTGTAACAAGATTACTGGTTTCACTCACCTTACTTGTAAGTGGTCATAATGTTTTGGCTAGTTGTTGTATTCACTCGTAAGCTTTTCTAACACTTTAATGCAATAGAGTTAAGGCAGTTTGCTGGATAGGATTACCTTATGGAACAAATGAAGGCAGTTGTTACCTAAACAGAAAAGAAAACAACAGACATTTACAGATAAAAAAAAATCTTTTCTTTTCTCAGATCTGTTTCACATTGTAACATGTTTGTTTAAATGGCATTAAAAAAATGAAATACATTTGAAAAAAAAAGCATCACGAAAGTCAAACACAAAGTTATATTTTCACCCTGAAGACATGGGAGTTAATCAGTCCAACTAAAACATCACAGCGCTGGAATTGACCCTGGAACTTCTTACTGCAAAAGTAAGAAAAAGGGAAGATCAGAAAAATCTGGTTATTAAAGGTAAAAAAAAAAGAAAAAAAAAAGAAAACAAAAACAATTTGTGAAGTGATTAAGAAAAACCCTGAGAGAATATTACCTGATGTTAAGTGAACTCAGAACCATGAGATCATCAGTGGCCGATTTGGCTCACTTGGCACCAGAGTAATTTTCTATCAACCTTAACGCCACACATGTGAACCACCTGTTGCTCAACACAGCAGCTTAAGACCTTTACCGCCAGTCATTCCCGTCGCTTGTCGGGAGCAAATCCGAGTTCTGCTAGTAGTGAACTTTTGCCAAACATGAATAGTTCAGAACTAGCGGAATTCCAGACTTACCCTCGAAATATCCCAGCATCGCATGGAAAGTTCGGGCGGTATAAAAATAAAAAAATAAAAAAAAGTTACAAGTTTCAACCTTATGCTAAATGGAGATTTTTGTTACAGTAAAAATGCTAATACTTCTAACAGTTTTTCATATCTATCATGTATTCTAACACAAATACAGACATGCAAAAGTGTTATATATCTAAGAGATAGAAAAAAGAATCTAAATCTTTACAAAATGTTTACAAAAATCCTGAGTTCCAGGTCCATCCTCTTCTTGAAGTGAAAGAAGTCCTTGCGCCACATGGAGCACTTATTAAATGTGTGAGCAAGCACATGGTATAGATCCAATAAGAAAGAAAGAAAGAAAAAAAAAAACAAAGCACACATGAAAGGATTAAAGTAAACCACTACAGAGGCTTTGATTAGGCTGAGCGTGCTCCTGACGTGACCTGTTATTCCGGAGCGATTACCTTCTTACGGAGTGAGCATGCCAAAAGTAATTACTCTATGCTAAGCAGTTTTGTGGAGCAACCTGAGCTGTCCGTATAATCTGATTTAGTCTATTGGGGCATGAGATATCCTCACTTGGGTTTCATTAGGTCAAATCAAGACGCTGTTGGTTTAGTGCTGTGCACTAAATAATACAGTACTTCAGTTCACATCAATTTTGAAACCACAGTAAAACTTCTAAAATACGTACAAAGTTTGAATGCATTCCACTGATATTAAGGCGTAGGCCTATTATCACTAAAACTAATAGTCGACATAAGTGGCCAAATTATGCAAAGTACTAAATTTAAACTGGAACAGCAAAGAGATGATTGAGAAGTGATCAATTTCTCTGAAATCCCATTCTGTTATGTTTCTTAAAGTTTTTTGGCAGCAGCGGTTTTCATCCATAAATTGCTGAACAGGAGGTACATCAAATAGAGAAGGGAAAGACATTCAATAAATGGCCCTCGATTGGGAATCCAGTCACATGACGCCACTAAATGTAATGTTTCAAACTCTAAAGACAGATTAAAGCCTTTTTTTTTAAACTGTTTTTTATCAAATTGTTAAATAAATTAATGGCAAAGCCTAGGTTAGATCTTCAACCAACAAATAGGTCAAGTGGGCAACCTAACACCATCTTACTAACTAGTTGGTTGAAAAAATAACCCACAGTTAATTGTTGCTAATGTAGCAGGATGAAGCCTGTCCCAAGACGGAGGACACCAGGCCCCTAATTATCTCCTAATGGGTGTAGAGCATACCTGTTTTCTTCATGCCTGCATTTGGTCATGCTTCAGTGTGAAGGTTGCTTGTTTAGCTTGCAGGGCCAGAACCCTTAACACCAGTAAGCAATGTTTCTCCTTCTGTGTAAGAGCTGCAATTTTAGTGGTTGATTCAAATTGTTTAAATTTAGAAACTGCCTGAAGTCTCCTGCTTGGTACTGGGGTCTGGACGGGTTGGAGACATCCAGCTCTGGTAGGTGACAATGGCTTCCTCTACCTTCTACAATTTCTAAAATCATCTACTACCTGTAACTTAATGTCAGACATAAAGCTGCTGCAGCTCGCTAGAGACCCTGCTCCCTGCTTTAAAGGGCCGAGAATCAAAATTCATAGCCTTGTGGTGCCACACTAAGATCCATTTGCTATGGACAGTTGTCAACCTTGGGTACCATGCACAAAGAGGCAATCTTGGTTGTTGCCCTACATGTCTTTGCTCACACAAATTTGCTAGTTTGGAAGACCAGTGTAACCAACTAGTGTACATATACATGTGGGTTACACCAGAAAAAAATCATTTCAGACAGTGCTCCAGAATGGACAAATTTCAAAATGCTAGTTTCATTTGTACGTCTGAGTCGCATCTTTTTCTGAATCGATATTTATATTTGTCTCTACTGCGCATGCGCCGCATTTTTTCAACTGGTCGGAGTCTCGTTCTGTGGCAGCGCTACTGATTGGCCCAGCATACCCATCACTGTTTTCAGTGGCGCTGCTTCCTGTCACGTGGACACATTTTTCTCTTGATTGTGTAAAATAAATACGTTTTGCTTGCTTGCCTCTGTGTGGACATGGGCCTATTTTGCCTATAATCAGAGGTATTCTGGACATGATCGACCTGCTGCCACGTAAAATGACACACCTGCAGACGGTAGGTCGTATTATTACCAGACTCTGCATTATTAAATATTTCAACTTTCAATCATTGTAACCAGCAGGTTTATTGGCAATAACTTTGAGGCGTTCCTTAGTGTTTAACCTACGACACTGAACAACTCGTATATTGTGACAATAAAATTCATACTTAAAAAAAATTACAAATATTGCTTTTCTACATTCACAACGTGACAAACTCTGGTCAATGTGTGAATAATGAATATAGAGCTATAGTCACAAACTACAGCTAACTCTAGCTGTAGAGTATCAACTAAAAGGCTAATTTACGTGATTCATAGCAGTGGGATTCATGTACGTTGAATATGGTGTTTATAAGCTGATGGCTACTCCAAAAGGGTTTTCTCCAGACTGACATTGCATTTTATGAAAGTTACATTGTCATACATGGATAGGTGCTGCTACATGTTAAAGTAGACGTATTTTAAGACGTGCTAGGAACACAAAACAAATTAGCAATAGCATGACAAAAAAAAAAAGTCATGTTAACTTAGACACACCAGAGTGTTTCCAAGCAGAGTTGTACAATATTATAAAATATTGGAATGTCAAACTTATTAAATATCTTGATGTCAGTTGTGATATGAATGTTTTCTCCTTTCCTCTCCTTCCCATCTGTTTTTCCATTGCCCTGTTAGGTCAAAGCTATTTGTGTTTTATCTTCTGCCACGATACTCTGTTCAACCGGCTAAATATTACATTAGCATGGAAAATGCAAGTTCATAGCACTTGACAAATATTAGGCAACAACTATTGCAGTCCAAACAATCCTGATACGAATATTGCGCACAGTATTATGTAGACATACTTGCAAAATTTTGTAGCGCCTAATCCATATTCTCTGCTTACTGCTATGAATATAACATATTCAATTAACTTAGGATGTATTTTTATTTTTTTATGCGAGAGCAACTGGAATATCCAGATAACTTGCAATAGAACAATCCCAAATTACATAGAATGGAGGACGGGGAATATCCTTTTCAAATTCCTATCCAAAATGTCTCTTGTGTACATGTAACAAATGCATTTTGCAAGACGGCAGAACTTTGGCACTCTTGCATTCCATAGGTGGGAAACACAGTAATTATTTTGCTTGTGACAGATGTATAACCTCTTCTAAAAAAGCAAAAATATCTAATTATAGATTATTAACCATAGAAATCATTAAATGAGAAACTCCAAAACTCAACTTTTAGTTTAACTGATTACACAGAAATGAGACTCAATACAGAAAAACCCAGTTTATCAAATGGGTCAGTGACATGTCTGAGAAAGTTCAGTGGCATGAGGTCTTCTGTAAAATCAACGAGAGGCAGGGTATACACTGGACACGTAACACAGAGACACAAATCCTTACGGTGTTGTTGCTGCAGTACACTTAATTTTAAACCACCAATCAGCATGATATGTATGACTGAGCAGAAGGAATAAAAAAACCTTGCAATCAAGAGTTTGCTGCTGGACTGCAAATCCCTGCTGAATTGCTTGCCTAGTCCTAACCTAAGATGTCCCTCATCATATTTAGGGCTAATGGTGGTGAAACATAAACGGTTGAAAACACAAAATAAAATAAAAACTCTACGAACATAATTAAAAGTGTGTCAAAAGTTTAGAAAGCAAAGTTTTCAGAAAGTGGATTTTCCGGAACAGATGCCGTGGCCCAATAATGCTATTACGACAATGACGTGAAAAGTAGCCCAGTAGGTGGGTAGGAAAAAAAAATCCAATCTTCTGAGGTGAATCTTCTTTCCGGATGGATTAAAGGTGTCCGACTTGCTCCACATGTCAGCAATTACAACAGTCACGGTAACAGTGCCACAGATCTCTTCTTATCCTCAGAATCAGCTTTAAGAGGTGTCTGTCCTTTCTAGCCAACCAGACAGCAAAAACAAATGTAAAAGTGTATTTGTTTCCTATATAAAGCACAGGGTTATGTTAGCACACCTCCAATTTTAAGAAGTATTTGTTACTAGGCTCCTGGAATTGTCATACATAAAACAGTCAGAAATGTATCTATGAAAACTCTCCAAATAATCCATATATTGGGTGAAAGTACGGAAATCCACTCAGTGTCTTAACCTCATTAGATCTTTTAAGTGTAGTTAAAAAAAGTGTTTCACTTTGTCTGGTAAGATCCGTGCCAAAAGGCACACAGTGTCTGTAATATGATTGTGAAGTAATCCGCTTAGAGGTCACTGAGGCGTCGGTATAAAAGCTAAAGTGTGAAGTGCAGATCAGCTAGGGAGGTTACAAGTGAGAAGAAGAACTGA